>NC_081758.1:42496736-42764236 GCF_963082965.1 Carassius carassius | reverse complement strand
TACTTTTTGATCATTACCTTCAGCAAGTATGAATACAAGAAAACAAAGCCAAATATAGAAATCCTTGCCAAGACATGTCCTATAATCTTACAGAGCCAGCGGCTCATTGGTTTGTCTTCTGCATTGAAAACATATAAAGACGAAGCAATGAAGTATCTTGCTCCGCCTGTAAATAAAAATTGCTTCACACCTTGAGATATGTGGAAATGTTATTAAGTCTGTAAACAGAAAGGGTGCTCCAATAAGGATTTTTGGAGCCGATCATAGATACAATCACAGATACTGATCATTTTGAAGCCATATTTTTGTCATGTAGAATTATTCATAGTGTGACACACTTAAACTGTAAACCTTTCCACTTTGCCGTGGGAGTTTACCATGTTCATTTTCGCAAACGTGTACATTCCTTCAGATGTGTGTGTGAGCTGGCTTAACTAACAACTGAATTGGAGCAACAGTACCCAGGACACTCTATTAATCATTCTTGGGGATTTTAACAAAACAAAATCTCTCCTGCGAACTGCCAAAATACAGACAGCATGTTACATTGAGACGGTAATATACTGGACCATAATAAAGGATGCATATCACTCTGTCCCAAGAGCAGCTTTGGGGCTCTCTGATCTATGTTCGTATATAAAATATGCTAAACCTGAATTAAGGACCGTTAAAAGATGGACTAATGAAACAGAGCGGGATATACAAGCCTGCTTCGACTGCACTGACTGGATTGTTTTGGAAATCTGGAGGAGCTCACAGAGACTGTTACTTCATACATCAGTTTCTGTGAGGATATTCGCATCCCCACCGGATAATTTTTATCATTCAATAGTGATAAACTGTGGTTTACCGGGAAACTCAAACAGCGTTGTTATGCCAAAGAGAATGTTTACAGAAGTGGGGATAAAATCTTATAGAACCAGGCCAGAAACAGACTGACAAAGGAGATCAGAGTGGCTAAAAACGCTACTCTTAAAAAAATATTTCAACGAACGCTTGAGGTCTGTGTAGAGAATGTGAACCAGGTCTTCAGAAGATTAGAAGTCTAGAAAAGCTTCAGGCACAGATGGTGTTTCACCCGCCTGTCTAAAATGGCGCTTTTCCACTGCATGGTATGGCATGGTATAGTTCAGTTTTGGGGGGTTTTCCACTGGGTACAGTACCTGGTACTTTCTTTTAATACCATTACCAACTGTACCATTACCAAAGCGTGACGTGTAAACTCTGCTGATCATGGATTGGCTGGAGAGAATCGTCACTATCTGCGTCACTTAACTTGTGACACAATCACAAAATAATTGTTAGACAGACTGGTGTTGGACCCTTGTTTGATCCTCTTCTGTTTATGTACAGAGCACACAGGTCTGTGGATTATGCAGTTAACATGGGACTGCATTATATTCTGCAACACCTCAACAGACCTTGGAATAATGCAAGGATCTTGTTAGGATCTAGCTCTACCCTCATCTCCATCTGTCAGTGGATCACCAGTTTCCTGACAGTTAACAGCTAGTGAGGCTGGGGAAACTCACATCTAAGACATTCACAATCAGCACTGGTGCCCCCCAGGGGTGTGTGCTTTGACCATTGCTTCTCCCTGTATACAAGCGAATGCACTGCAAAAGAGCCCCCTGTCAAGCTCCTGAAATTTGCAGGTGACACTACCACCATCAGCCTCATAGATAACGGAGATGAGTCTGCTTACAGACAGGAGGTTGAGCAGCTGGTTTAACAACCTGGAGCTCAACATGCTCAAAACAGTGGAGATGATAGTGGACTTCAGGAAGAAGCACTACCTAGTTTATGACGTTTTACTTGAGTCCAGTAGTATCGATTGAATATATTGTAGTGCTTCTAATGTTTTTCACCTATACCAGAAACTACAGTCTACCATATACCCTCCTCAAATTTACCACCAAGTCTTTCTCCCATACTATTCTTAAATTGTCACTTCTCCTATACAGACTGTTTGCAGCAATCCTATAAAAAAATATGAGGTTTGGACAGGGTTTGAGAGTTTCAAGATAAATCCTAATAAGACACTTTCTTCTCCTGCAGGCTTTTAACCTACGGATCTAATGTTACGGTTTAATTGCATATAGTTCCAGAAATCCCCTTTATCCAATAATTTGAACCTGTTTTTTAGTTCCTGAAATGAACGTGCCCTCCGTCTATATAAATAATAAATTGTTTTAAGGCCTTCCAATACACTGCTTTCCTCCCTATCTTAAAAGCATGGTTGTTCCATAATAAAGAATAGCCCTGTTTATAGTGGGGCCATTGAAATATCTTGTGCTTTTCTCCAGACTGATGTGAGTGTTCTTATTAGGGTTATTTTTTTTCTCATATAGTTAAACAAAACATGATTTTTTTTATTTACAGTAGGTGCTGTGCTTGATAGAGTATCAAGTCCTTGGGTTAAAAATGTTCACACATATAATAAAATGAAAATCCACAGGAGTCAAGGTTGAGTTGAGGCTCTTACATGTGTTTCTCGTCATTTATGAAGCTCAGTTTCTTTGGAGATGCTATATATGCAGATGTTATACAGCAAACTCACTAGTTTTTGAACCAGAACTAGACAAAAGGCAAAGAATGGAGGCTTTAAACGTAACTGAAGAGCTCAATGCGACTATCAGCTTTACAACATGTGTTTTCACTTTTCGCTTGGGTCTTTTCATTAAGCAGATGTGTCATGAATACTCAGCGCACCACTGATTCGCTGTTCTCATTTTTGATGCCGACTGATGTTTATGGCTGTGATTCAACAGTAATTCAAGCTGGCAACAATAGGCGCTTTGTTTCAGGAGAGAATTCGGGATGTGTAGGACTGCTTGATGAAAAGTGTTGTTTTATGGGAAACACACTGAGGGAAAGACACAAGAGTGTACTGAACACAAAGAGAATGGACCCTCTTAACAGCACTTTCTGAAATAGGCTGCAGGTCAAAGGTCAAGGTCAAAGGTCAAGACTGAGGCATGTGCCTGGGGCTGTCTCGCCCCTTTATGGCATCTTTCAGGGTTGTTCCTTTCACATTTTTGAGTCTCAGCTATTCCTTCATGAACAATACAAATACAGCCAAAACACTGTATTCAGTAGTTTTTTTTTTTTTTTACTATTTTTTTCATATCGACTGATATGGGAATCTTAATGATGGCTGATAACTAGAGAACAGAGGGTCAAAATAATGATAATACTGCATATACATAATACAATTTCAATAAATATTAAACAGAACTTATCATTGGCAAAGAATGTATGAATGCACTAGAAGTCGAATGATAGTGGGTTTTTACCTATAATGATAACTAGGTTGGATGACACTGGATGATAACAGATTAATCAATTGATCATTTTTACAATGGATACTGTATGAAAACAATCATAAAACCTTCTCAGCTGCTCCAGTTGAAGAAAAACTATCGGCATGGATTTTTGATGATTGTCAACCGGTTATCGGTACCGATTTATCGGCAAAACTAGTTGACCTCTAAAATAAACACTTCCATAAAATAAGTCACACCAGGTCAAAATTGTGTTTTGTGGAGAGAATAAAAAACGATGCAAAATGTATGAATAACATTTAAAAAATAATGTCAAATACAGAAAAAAATGAAATATTTACAAACATTATAAACATATATTTTAGCTTTCTTCACACTACAACAAATATTTCAGATATAATGGTATTCAGAACAGAACAGGAATGAGAAATCTAAGCAAACAAATGACAGTGCCATTTATCATAAACATTTATTATAAGTGCTAAGCCTAAACAAATTGATTTAAAGTGAAACTGAAACTGAATCTGAATCTTGGAAATGTGCTGTACAAATAAAATTATGCACACGTTTTTATTTCAAATAATAAAACAATTGCAACTTAAATTCCATAAAACATAGTAATGTACACGATATTTCTAAATTCACTTTACATGATCTGAAAATATGAGAATATATGTGCATTATCACTGGCAAAGACTGTCATGATTGATATAATTTCTGTTTTATACCTTGAAATAATTATTAAAATTAAATTATACATATTATACAGTAATATGATATAATACATGTAATATTTTGAATATTATTGTATTTATTATTTAATTATAAATGCATATTTAAATATGTATACATTTACATTTACTTATTTTTAAATAAAGTATGTAGTATAACCTAACTTTAGTTTATCAGACGGACTCTCAACATTTGAGTGATAACCAGAGACGTCTGATTAATTAGTAATCGAACCCACGCAGACGTGACAGTAAGGACGGGAAACTGTGAGACTCTCATGTGATGGAAAACTGATGACATTTACACGTTAAAGAGCAGCGATGACATGCAGGACATCAGTCAGGTTCAAGTTCACTGAAAACAGGGCTTGAGTTTAATTCATGTTACTGGTCTTATCGTGAATGATTCATTAATGCAAATATAGCTATATAGTAACTTGAACACGTTACAATATCCAGTCATAACTGAAAACTTTAGATTCTATTCAAAATATTAGGCAAGAAAAAAAAAGTAAGATGTTTATTCATCAGGAAATGATTGCATAGTGAAAAGTGATATACACATACATAAACTAAAATAAACCAAATCTGAAATAAAAATGTTTAAAGAGTATATATAAACATTTAGAAACTATGCATGATCTATAAAACATAATAAAAATGTTCCAAATTCTTAAAAGTTTCTCATTCATTCAAACTACGTATATATGTATGTATGTATGTGTAAAAAAAAAAAAAAGAAGATATTTCCATAATTTCACAACACATTTGCATGTCCATAGTTATGTAATGTTGCTAAATGGTCACTTGATAAAATATTTTTAGTGTCTTTTTAAAAAAGTGTTTTATTACGGTTGCTATTTTAAAATGATTTATGCATTTCTATTGTACATTTTCATGATTTTATTAATTATTAGCTATTTATCAACTCACAAACCTCAGTTTGTTGCTGAAGTGATGTCAACAAAAAAGTAGTTTAAGAGCAAGTAGATTCGGAACAGGAACAGCATCATGAAAGTGCATCGGTTGGTTCTGTTTTATGGATAGAAGCTGGTTTTCAATTAACCGGATGAGGAATGGAGTGGATGCACTGCAGAGACGGCGTGCAGGTTTGTTGTGTGTAAATATGTTGTGTTCCAGGATCTGACAGCGATGTGTGTGTGTGTGTGTGTGTGTGTGTAGTGACCTGTGCTTTGGCCAGTCTCTTCTCCAGCGCGTCTCTCTCTCTCCCGGTCTGCAGCAGCCGCTGGTTCAGCTCCACCACGTCACCCTTCAGAGACGCCAGCGCAGCCAGATGCAGCTGCACACACACACACACACACACCCATTACAGCACGGAAAAACATAAAATAAATAAATATCACAACCTGCACAGTGTGTTTCTCTGGTGAGCTCGGACTTTATATAAACATCTACTGTTCAAAAGTCTGGAAGAGTTATGATTGTTGAATGTTTTCGTCTCTTTTGCTCATCAAGGCTGCATTTATTTGATCACAAATACAGAAAAATATTATTTCAATTTCAAACGTCTGTTCTCTATGTGAATCTGTGTTAAAGTGTAATGTATTTCTGTGATGCTCCGCTGTATTTTCAGCTTCATTCCTCCAGTCTTCAGTGTCACATGATCTTCAGAAATCAGAATAATATGATGATTTACTGCTCAAGAAACATTTCTGATTATTATCAGTGTTGAAAACAGTCGTGCTGCTCAATATTTTTGTGGAAACTGTGATGCATTTTAATTTTCAGGATTCACAGATTCATAGACCGTTCAAGTACAGCCTTTATTTGAAATAAACATTTTTTATTACATTATAAATGTCTTTACTGACACTTTCGATCAATTTAATGCCTCCCTGAAGAATAAAGGTATTAATTTCTTTAAAGTGACAGATCAGAAAATAATCTTTTTTTAAATTTGTTTTATGTGTACAATGTTGTTTGCAGTGGAAACAAACACACACACACAGACACACAACCTCTCTGAGAATCACTTTCACACACCAGTGTCTGGCATGAAAACACTGCATTCAGTGTGTGTGTGTGTGTGTGTGTGTGTGTGTAATACAGTGAAAGTTTTTAGCTCAGACTAAAACAGTTTATTTAGGACTATATTTTCCCCACATGCTATAAAATTATGACCATCTTACAGTAAAACAACAACAAAGTCACTACCAACAAATTTGCAAGACTTCAGCTAGCATGCAAATTATTAATTCCATGTACAAGTATGAAACACATGAGGAAGGCAACATTTGTGATGTTGATTTACAATTTTTAAATTTTGCACAGCTTTGCTTCACATCTAGTTAGAGGACAACAGTGAAGACGAGAACAACCATCACTCAGACAATTAGAAACTGACCTCTGACCTCTTTTATAACGGCTGATGGACATGAATTGGAGTCTTTACAAACTCCATACGCCACCCAAATAACTACATCATCTCTTTTGACAAACTCAGTGGACTCAAATCAAACCCAAAGTCATTTACGGCCATATGCATCATGTATAAAGTATTACTTAATGCATCTCCAGAGTCTATAGACAGGACAGGACAAAATCGACAATTTTGCTATGCACATAAAAATACATACGGAAAAAATTATAACAATCACATGATCCAGAATTCATCTTTCATCAAGTTGATATGCATGTGTGCATCAATATAAGTTAATGTCATTTCTGTATTACGTGTGTGCATTCTTGCTAGGCAACCATGAATCAATCTACAGTTAATGTACTAAGAATCATTGTAATTATTAAACATGGTAAAAATCAATGTAACACACAAATCGATTTACTCTTGACTATGTGGAAAAATGTAATGTAAAAAAAAAAAGTAAGTGTTGCATCCCAGCACAAGTTTATTTTTTGCATTTATTTTTATGTTTTTAGTTTTAGTTAACAATAACGACCCTGATTTTATTATAGTTAGCTAAAACTAAAAACATAAAAAAATAAAATAAAAAAATATAACCTTCAGCTTATCGCCAATGCAACATTTCCCATTTTCATTCCCATAGATTAACGCGAAATATTAAAATGATTGCAATAATAGTGAATTAATGAAAGGAAAACTGCGAGTGCAAATTAATGTGTTAATAGATGCACGTATAATGTGCATTTAACTTGGAATATGTAAATTATTTATCAATATTTAATATATTTTATTATATAAATATTTATTACAATTTAAATCGTTATGCACAATTAAAACCAGAGATAGCAGCACAGATTTCTTCCAAATATAAAACAAATACTACACCTACTAAATAGTTAACTTAAAAAAAGAAAGAAATCAATGCAGTTGCATATAATGTACAAGTAGAATATTAGTAGATTTCTAAATAGTACACAAATTCTACATTTTAATAAATCAAATTAACTCTAAGAATTAAAAAAATTAAATTAAATACAACTGCCTATATGAGTAAATATTATTAGATCTTCAAATACTACACACACAAACACACACACAAACACACACACACACACACACACACACACACACACACACACACAAAAGAATACTAAACTAAATGAATTAAGTAAAAAAAAACCTTATTCATTACAGCAGCAAGTACATGCAGAATATTATAAGATCATTAAAACACTAAAATTCTGAGTTTATTAAATTAAATGAAGAATTTAATTATTCTAGTCCAATACACCATTAGAATATAAGATTGTCAAATACTACACAAATAGTAAAATCACTTAAAAAAATATTATTCTAATTCAATACAGCTGTATAAACAAAATGATTATTATTAGATTTTCAATTGTTCTGCAAATACTACATTTACTTAATTAAAATAACTAATATATATACATATATACATACACAGGTGCTGGTCATATAATTAGAATATCATCAAAAAGTTGATTTATTTCACTAATTCCATTCAAAAAGTGAAACTTGTTTATTATATTCATTCATTACCCACGGACTGATATATTTCAAATGTTTATTTCTTTTAATTTTGATGATTATAACTGGCAACTAAGGAAAATCTCAAATTCAGTATCTCAGAAAATTAGAATATTACTTAAGACCAATACAAAGAAAGGATGTTTAGAAATCTTGGCCAGCTAAAAAGTATGAGCATGAAAAGTATGAGCATGTACAGCACTCAATACTTAGTTTGGGCTCCTTTTGCCTGAATTACTGCAGCAATGCGGCGTGGCATGGAGTCGATCAGTCTGTGGCACTGCTCAGGTGTAATGAGAGCCCAGGTTGCTCTGATAGTGGCCTTCAACAGCTTCCTGACAGACAGACAGCAGCTAGTGAGGCTAGAAAATACACATCCAGCACCCGTACAATCAGCACCGGCGCTCCCCAGGGCTGTGTTCTCTCCCCACTGCTCTTCTCCCTGTACACTAATGACTGCACATCTAAGGACCCCTCTGTCAAGCTCCTGAAGTTTGCAGACGACACCACACTCATCGGCCTCATTCAGGACGGTGACGAGTCTGCTTACAGACAGGAGGTTAAAGAGCTGGCTGTCTGGTGCATTCTCAACAACCTGGAGCTTAACACGCTCAAAACAGTGGAGACGATCGTGGACTTCAGGAGAAACCCCCCTGCACTCCCCCCACTCACCATCATGAACAGCACTGTGACTGCAGTGGAGTCATTCAGGTTCCTGGGCACCACTATCTCTCAGGACCTGAAGTGGGACATTCACATTGACTCCATTGTGAAAAAGGCCCAGCAGAGGTTGTACTTCCTTCGCCAGCTGAGGAAGTTTAACCTGCCACAGGATCTGCTGAAACAGTTCTACTCCACCATCATCGAATCCATCCTCTGCACTTCAGTAACTGTCTGGTTCAGCTCAGCTTCTAAATCTGACCTCAGAAGACTACAGAGGGTAGTCCGGACTGCTGAGCGAATTATCGGTACAACCCTCCCGTCTATTCAAGAACTGTACTTATCCAGAGTGAGTAAAAGGGCTGTTAAAATCACTCTGGACCCCTCACATCCAGCACACTCCCTCTTTGAACTGTTGCCATCTGGTCGACGCTACAGAGCACTGAGCACCAGAACGACCAGACACAGGAACAGTTTCTTCCCTCAGGCAATCCATCTAATGAACAATTGATAAAAACTGTGGAACACACTACACTACTTATATTTATATTTATATACACATACACTTATTTATCCAACACACATACTTAGCGTACACTTAAATTTTTTTGCTCATAATATACCTGTACATACATAATGCTCATTGTAATATACCTGCCATACATTGTCAATTTGTATATTGTCGATCCTTACCTACCTATTTGTATTTTTTTTTAACATTTATATATATATAAATTTATATATATATATATATATAAACACATATATATATTGTGTTTTTTGTTCCGTCACTGTCATTATGTTGCACTGCAGAGCTTCTGTCACGAAAACAAATTCCTCGTTTGTGTGAACATACCTGGCAATAAAGCTCATTCAGATTCTGATTCTGATTCATTCTTGGTCTGGCATATCTCATCTTCCTCTTCACAATAACCCATAGATCTTCTATGGGGTTAAGGTCAGGCGAGTTTGCTGGTCAATTAAGAACAGGGATACCATGGTTCTTAAACCAGGTACTGGTAGCTTTGGCACTGTGTGCAGGTACCAAGTCCTGTTGGAAAATGAAATCTGCATCTCCATAAAGTTGGTCTGCAGCAGGAAGCATGAAGTGCTCTAAAACTTCCTGGTATAGGGCTGTGTTGACCTTTGACCTCAGAAAACACAGTGGACCAACACCAGCAGATGACATGACACCCCAAACCATCACTGACTGTGGAAACTTTACACTGGATCTCAAGCAACGTGGATTGTGTGCCTCTCCTCTCTTCCTCCAGACTCTGGGACCCTGATTTCCAAAGGAAATGCTAAATTTACTTTCATCAGAGAACATAACTGTGGACCACTCAGCAGCAGTCCAGTCCTTTTTGAAGCGAGATGCTTCTGACGCTGTCTGTTGTTCAAGAGTGGCTTGACACAAGGAATGCGACAGCTGAAACCCATGTCTTGCATACGTCTGTGTGTAGTGGTTCTTGAAGCACTGACTCCAGCTGCAGTCCACTCTTTGTGAATCTCCCCCACATTTTTGAATGGGTTTTGTTTCACAATCCTCTCCAGGGTACGTTATCCCTATTGCTTGTAAATTTTTCTTTTCCTTCCCTTTGCCTCTCTATTAATGTGCTTGGACACAGAGCTCTGTGAACAGCCTGCCTTTTTTGTAATGAGCTTTTGTGTCTTGCCCTCCTTGTGCAAGGTGTCAATGGTTGTCTTTTGGACAACTGTCAAGTCAGCAGTCTTCCCCATGATTGTGTAGTCTACAGAACTAGACTGAGAGACCATTTAAAGGCCTTTGCAGGTGTTTTGAGTTAATTAGTTGATTAAAGTGTGGCACCAGGTGTCTTCAATATTGAACCTTCTCACAATATTCTAATTTTCGGAGATACTTAATTTGGGATTTTCCTTAGTTGTCAGTTATAATCATCAAAATGAAAAGAAATAAACATTTGAAATATACCAGTCCGTGTGTAATGAATGAATATAATATACAGTTTAATATATAGTTTAACGTTTTGAATGGAATTAGTGAAATAAATCAACTTTTTGATGATATTCTAATTATATGACCAGCACCTGTATATATATATATATATATATATATATATATATATATATATATACACACATTTTTTTCTTCTCAAATTTAATACAGCTGCATGTACATTTCATTTAGAAAAAAAAAAGATTTTCATAAAGCAATTTTGTCTTTAGACAGTCTCATAACATTGTCAAAAAGGCCAACATGACCTTAGACGTAAATAAAGGTCGTATGGGAAACGTGTCAAAGTCATCTGGAGAGAGTTCATCATGTCAAAGAGTCAAAGGCCTTGAAAGGCAATTTGAAAACCATACTAAAATAAATCTGTGAACCCAACCACGCTTCAATTATCTAATGGGGTTACGGCCGGCGCTCTGCTGGAGAGCAAATGCAGCACAAGGGGTCGTTCAATCACGGCTAATTGAAGACATTACAGCCCGCAGCACGTCTCATGAACCTTCTGAACATCACGTCCAAATATCCAGGAGCTGCTTACAAGAGACTTCGGAGACGGTGATATTTGTTACAAATAGAGAATCAAACCACATATGCTCTTAAATTATATTTAGGAATTTTCAAATCAAATTTTAGATCTTTTAATTCTATACAGCGGTATATGCAAGTCAAATAGTGAATTTTCAAGTACTACAAAAATAATAAAAGCGCTAATAATAATAATAACTAAATAATAAAACAATAAATGTCTAAATAATTAAATGACTAAAATGAATTAAGAATAAAAAAAGATTACTCATTCAATATAGATGCATATACAAGTGGAATATTCTTATTACATTTCCAAATATATGACAAGTACTAAATCTAAATTAACTTAATAAAATAAAAAAATTCTAATTCATTAGAACTGCATACACAATTAAATATTAATAGAGTTCCACAGTTCACAAACACTAAAACTAGTTAATTATTTATATATATATATATATATATATATATATATAATAATCTAAATTAATACAGCTGTATATGCAAATGTAATTTAAGCAGATTTTCAAATACCACACAACTGGTAAAATTACTAAATTAAATTAAGAAAAAAATAAAATAAAATAATATACATATATATATATATATATATATATATCTCACACACATACATATACATACACCATTTTATTCTATTATATATTACAGCCATATTTAAAATCTAATAATATTGTGTAATACAAAACCAATGGTAAAATTGCTGAACTAGAAGTATTAGAAGTATTTTTTTTAATAAATTCTAATTCTAATTCAATACAGCTGCATATATAAGTAGAATATTATTAGTAGACTTTCAAATATTAGTACACAAATAGTAAAATTACTAAATTAAATTAAGAACTTAAATACATATTTTAATTCATTAAAGCCATATAAACAATATTAGTTGATTTTCAAATACTACACAAATGGTATAATCACTAAATTACATTAGAATATATATATATATATATATATATATATATATATTCTGATTAAATAGAGCTGCATATACAAGTACAGAAATATTATGACTTTTAAATACTATGCAAGTACTAAATTAATTTAGAATTAAAAAAATATATAATCTAATAAAGCTGCATATGCAAGTACAATATTATAAGACTTTCAAATGCTATAGATGAATTGTGCAAAGTTCAAATATGAGCTCTTTTTGAGACTTTGGAGACGGTGATGTTTTTTAATAGAAACTCAAACATCATACGCTCTCTGATTGAAATGTGCGATTCATAAACAAAACCTCCATCGCTGAGTAATTCATGTAAATGCTGTCGGCCAGTTGATTTAAATATTCACACAGACGCTCTGGTGTTTGTAATCTATTAACGAGCCGCTCGTGATGAGACCCGCTCGGTTCTGACTGTACATCAGTGTCATTTCTCTTGGGGTCACAATTAGGTTAAAAGCACTGAGTGCTCAGCCTGATCTCCACGTCTCCTCGTGCTCCTCTTTAATGGAGTCTGTGAGATTGATATTCTGAAGAGGCCTGAATATATCACACACAACTGGATCTTTATTATTGACCCCGAAGGGATGTAAACCAGCAACATTCAGGGTGGTTTTAACCTCTAGATCACATCAGACTCCATAGCAAACAACAGGTTTACATGCAAAATAATGTCTTTCAGCTATAAATGCCAAGGCAACATTTCTCTTTTTCATTGAGTTTAACTTGCAGAAGTAAAATAACTCAAGTAAAAAAAAAAAGGTTTCATATATTTTGATGGAAGTTAAACAAAAATATTAAATATATCCTAAAAACACAATTTGTTAGTCAAATACTAGTTGTTGTTTTTTTTCATAAAATGAACTTAATACTAGATGTAAAGCATGAACAACTGAAATATTCTCCATTCTCAAATATTTAGATCGAAATTTAACTAAAATATTAAGTATGCCCTAACAATATAATTTGTTGGTCAAATACGAGTTTATTTTCGTGAAATAAACTTTCATAACAGACGTTAAACAGGAAAAAATTTTTAAATATCAAGTTAAAAATATTAAGCAAATATTTGTGAAAGCTGTGAAAAAAAATATTATCTGTTAGTCGAATAGTTTTAAACTGAAAAAAATTGATGTAAAGCAAAAACAAAAAACAATAAATTGTATCATTAAAATATTTTTCATTTTCAAATATTTTACTGACATTTAACAAAAATATTGATTATATCCTAAAAATATAATTTGTCAGTCAAATACTAGTTTATTTTTGTGAAATAAACTTAAAAGATATAAAGCATGAACAAAATGATTAAATAATCCTTAAAATATTCTCCATTCTTAAATATTTTTATTACAATTTACTAAAAAATTTATATATACTAAAATATAATTTATCGGTCAAATACTAGTTTATTTTTATGAAATACACTTAATAGATATAAAGCATGAACAAAAATATGCTTTAAAAAAATTAAATACAATGAACTACAATGCAACTGTGAAATCAATGACAAATAATTATATATAGTATATAACACTATATATAGTAATTCTCAAATATTTTGACTGAAAGTTGGCAAAAATATTTTGTATATCCTATAATGCGCTTGTCAAATACTAGTTTCTTTTCATGAAATAAACTTAACGGTTTAACGAGCATTAACAAAACTATGCTCCAAAAACTAAGCACATCTTAAAAATGTAACACGTTAGTCAAAAACTAATTTCTTTTCATAAAATAAATTATCATAATAATAATCAGACAAAAATTACAGTTGGATTTTAATTTTTCGCTTCCAACACTTAAGTGATTTTATTATAGCTATTTATTATTGCGATATTTAAAAAGACACAAGTTTATTTTAATGCAATCCTGCAAACATTAAACGCAGGTTATGGGTTTTGTCCTGAAGGAAAACCAGTACACGATCCAGTCCTCAGTGCTGACTCGGGTTTTCCGGTTTCTAATTAATAAAGTTCAGTTTCACTTCATTACGTCTGAAGCGGATCATTAAAGCCTGTGAAAGCAGGTCTGAGACTCAATATCTCACTCAGCTCTTTAGAGACACTTATAAGCACTACGAGAAACGCTGACATACACACGGTTTAAGTTGAGTCCAGATCATACCCACACAAAAATAAGTCTCTTTTGCTCATCAAGGCTGCATATATTTGATCAAAACTACAGTAAAAACTGTGAAATATTATCCCAATGTTTTCTGTGTGAATCTGTGTTAAAGTGTAATTTATTTCTGTGATGCTCCGCTGTATTTTCAGCATCATTCCTCCAGTCTTCAGTGTCACATGATCTTCAGAAATCATGAACATATGATGATTTACTGCTCAAGAAACATTTCTGATTATTATCAGTGTTGAACGCAGTTGTGCTGCTCAATATTTTACTGGAAACTGTGATGCGTTTTTTTTTCAGGATTCACAGTTGAACAAAGTTCAAAAGAACAGCATTTTTTGGAAATATAAATAATCTTTTGTTACATTATGAATGTCTAGTGCATCCTTGATGAACAAAAAATGACAACAAAATTTCGAACGGTAGTGAAGGTGATACAGATATAAATACAGATGGTGATGAATGACTGAAACAGCACTAAACAGAGACACTGTAACACACACACACACACACACACACACACACACACACACACACACACACACACAAGTCCCAGCATGCCAGTATGAGATATTACATAATGCATTAAATTTGGGAATGACAAGCGGTTACATAATAAAAACAGCCCCTTTGAAACGTCTGTCAGGAAGCGGTTCAGTCGAGCTCTGGATCACGACGAGAAGGAGCTGGTGTGTTTTATCACGAATCACACACACACACACACACACACACACGCACACACACACTCTCTCTCTCTCTTCTGATCAGCTCACCTTTGACTGTCACTGATATGTCGTCTCTGTCGCTGCTGCTAAACTCCAAAACGAAACGCTCATCATCATCTTCTGCGGTTCTAACCTCGGTTCGTTCACATGTGAATATTATAACAGCTTCCTTTAGCTGTTTACACTGGCCTTTCCTTCCTGTCAGGATAGGGAGGGATCGTCTCCTCGTGTGTGTGTGAGGCGGTCTTATAAGTGTGTAAACACTAGTAGTCCAGAGATATGGGTTTATTTAATGACCAATGCCTAAACCGTATCAAAAAGTATGGGGCTTTAATTCAGCATTCAATTGTGAAAAGTGACACTCACTTATAATGTTACACATCATTTCTGTTTCAAATAAATGCTGTTCTTTAGAACTTTGTTCATCTGTGAAAACTGAAAAATAGAATGCATCACGGTTTCCAATATTGAGCAGCACGACTGTTTTCAACACTGATAATAATCAGAAATGTTTCTTGAGCAGTAAATCATCATATTATTCTGATTTCTGAAGATCATGTGACACTGAAGACTGGAGGAATGATGCTGAAAATACAGCGGAGCATCACAGAAATAAATTACACTTTAACACAGATTCACATAGAAAACAGATGTTTGAAATTCTAATAATATTTCACAGTTATACTGTTTTAACTGTATTTATGATCAAAGAAATGCAACCTTAAATCATAAAACTGAAAATCTAGAAAACATTATTTACATTAGTTTAATTATTAAACTGATAAAGTTTCTTGCTTACATGGCTTTGTTAAAATTCAATTGATAAGACAAGCTTTTTGATAATTAAACTTTAATAAAACAATTAAAATGGAATCCAGAAAAAAATTAAACAGGAAACACATTTTTGGGGGGGGGGGGGAAATAAACCTTGTCCTAAATGATTAAACTTTTAAAGTTTCATGAATTCAATTTATTACACGTGCCTTTTGATAATTGAAATGGAATCCCAAAAATTGTAAACCGAAAACATGCAATTAGAAAAAAAAAGACATTTGTGAAAACAAACATTTTATAGGGCCCTATTATTATTACAATTTTAATAAATTATTAAATATTATATTTATTACTGCATTTTTTTGTAATCAAATAAATGAGCAGAAGAGATTTTTCATGAGCATAAAAAAAAAAAAAATCAAACCAATCCCATACTGATAGCGTACATAACTTGAGGATTTAAATAGGAACTTAGGGAAATAAACATAACCAATATTGCTTAAATCAAACAAGCATTAATCCCCCCCCCCCCCCAACAATATTTACTGGAAATTGTAAAAAACGGTGAAACAACTTCATGGCTTTTCCACACTGAGTGCAAATCTTCTCCTCACAAATTAAAAGCCTTAACTTGAAAGAATCGTTTTTTTTCCCAATAAAGAGCCATTCACAACAGCAGCATCAATAACAGGAGCGCGATTCACTTTCATTCAAACACGCAAACTTTCCTCCGAAGCATTGCAAAAATGTGAATCGCTTAGTGCAGGGGTCTCCAAACTGTGTCCTGCAGAGTTCAGCTGCAACCCTAATTAAACATCTGAACCAGCTAATCAAGCTCTTACTGTGTTGAGGCAAGTTGGAGCTAGACTCTGCAAGACCGAGTTTGGAGACACTGGTTTAGAGACAGATCGCAGGTGATTCACTTTATTGGGCCGCGTGTTTTTAACATCAGTTTGTCGCAGGAATGAAGTTTGCAGGACGGAGTTCCTGCAGCTACTAACGTCTCTCAGATCTCAAATACTCACGCTGAGGCAGAGGTCAAAGGTCGTGACACGAGGTCAATATGCTAGACATCAAAGACATTTTTTTTTGGAGAGAAAAACAATGATTAAGTCATCTTGTTTTAAGTGCAGTTCGGTGAGTTTCACATGCACGTCATTTTAAGACTTTCAGGAATCAAACAGGGCGTACTTTTAAATTCAATTAGTTTGAGCTTTATGATGACCGCAATGTGGAAAACATGGACAGAATACCAGAATCTAGTCATAAAAATTGAATTGACAGTATTGTGAGGAATGTTACCAAATCTGGCAAACAAAAAATAATTCAATAAATCACTAAAAATCATAGGGCCCTGTATCGGTAACTTTTGACTAAATTAGACATGCTTTTTAATTATTAAAATTTAATTAACCCATTAAAATGGAATTAATGAAAGTTAAAAAAAGAAAACAAAAGTTCAGGAAAAAATACTATTTTTATAATACATCATACAATATAATTTTTTTTTTTTTAAATTAATTAAAGACATATATATTAAATTGTTAAAGTTTTATTAATTCTACTGATAAGACATGCATTTTGATTATAAAACTTTATTCAAACAATTAAAACAGAATCCAGAAAAATAAAAACAGGAAACAGAATTGATTAAATTGAGGGAAAAAATAAAACATTTTATACCGTTAAAATTGTAATTGATTATTAAATTGTAAAAGGTGTATGAATTCAATTGATTGCACACAATTTTTATTTAAATATAAATTATTAAAATGGAATCCAGAAAAATGTAAACAGAAAACACAGAATTATGGGAAAACATAAAACATAAAATAAAATAAAACATTTCATAGTGTCTTATTATTGTTAAAATTGTAAAACATTATTAAATTGTTAAAGCTTATGAATTTAATTTTATAAAAATGTAATTAAGCCATTTAAATGGAATTCAGAAAAATTTAAACACAGAACACACAATTTTGGAGAAAAAAAAATTAAGCAGAATTAAAGAAAAAAATACAAATTAATTTTTTGTGGGGGGAAAAAACTAAATATTCTGTTAGGCCCTGATATTTATAAATGTTTAATAAACCATTAAAATGTTAGACCTTTATGAATTGAATTGATTAGACCACACTTTTAATAAAAAAATAAAAAAAAAACATTAAAGAGTAACAGTAAACATGGAATTTAGGGGAAAGAATTATACAGAATTTGTAAAAATAAAAAAAAAACTTTCATACGGCCCAAATTTGCATAAAGTAAATGATCAACTTGCAATCAGATGATGCTGTGAAAAAACAAACAAACAGATAAAGGTAGAAAGAGATAAAAGTAAACTTTGTATTTAATTTGTTGGCATCCACAAGAACTTAAACTCAGGAGCCACAGAACGAATGTTCACACACTTCCCAACAGTGGAATGTCGGCAGGACGCAAACAATCAGACACTGTCTGAAGATTCCCATCAGGAAGAGGATCTCCACCCCACCGGTCAAACTCCAGAAGAAAACGCCTCGGACAACAATGACGGCAGCACAGAGGGTCATTTCCATCACAGCACAAACATTCACCCGTTACAATGAGTTCTAGCACAGTTTCTCGGGTCATTAGACGAGTGCAACTGCATCTCCAATTCAAATCTTCAGCTCTGAAACTAATTAGATTTGCTTTGGATAAATACAACGAGCAAAGATAAAGCTACAGCTAGAGCAAAGATCCAATACATTTCAATCCAAATTTATCAGAGCCGTTTTATGCAGATCGACCTCTGATTTTTGTTTCCCAAGCATGTTTTTAGTCAGACAGCAATGGTTTCTCCATTAATGCAAAACACAGAGTCATAAATAAACATGCTGAAGCTCAAAGCTCATTTGTAGCTGGACAGATATATCTGCACATTCAACACATCAAACAGCGGGTATAGGAAATAACACATTCAACCAATTCATTAAACAATTGATTCATTTAGAAATTATACTTTAACTATGAAACTACTTAATGAACGAGTCACTGAGTCATTCATTCAAGTGATTCATTTAGAAATGGTACTTTATGAAACTACTTAATGAATGAGTCACTGAGTCATTCATTCAACTGATTCATTTAGAAATGGTACTTTATGAAACTACTTAATGAGTGAGTCACTGAGTCATTCATTCAACTGATTCATTTAGAAATGATACTTTAACTATGAAACTACTTAATGAGTGAGTCACTGAGTCATTCATTCAACTGATTCATTTAGAAATGATACTTTAACTATGAAACTACTTAATGAATGAGTCACTGAGTCATTCATTCAACTGATTCATTTAGGAATGGTACTTTATGAAACTACCTAATGAGTGAGTCACTGAGTCATTCATTCAACTGATTCATTTAGAAATGGTACTCTATGAAACTACTTAATGAATGAGTCACTGAGTCATTCATTCAACTGATTCATTTAGAAATGATACTTTAACTATGAAACTACTTAATGAATGAGTCACTGAGTCATTCATTCAAGTGATTCATTTAGAAATGGTACTTTATGAAACTACTTAATGAATGAGTCACTGAGTCATTCATTCAACTGATTCATTTAGAAATGGTACTTTATGAAACTACTTAATGAATGAGTCACTGGGTCATTCATTCAACTGATTCATTTAGAAATGTTACTTTATGAAACTACTTAATGAGTGAGTCACTGAGTCATTCATTCAACTGATTCATTTAGAAATGGTACTTTATGAAACTACTTAATAAGTGAGTCACTGAGTCATTCATTCAACTGATTCATTTAGAAATGGTACTTTATGAAACTACTTAGTGAGTGAGTCACTGAGTCATTCATTCAACTGATTCATTTAGAAATTCTACTTTAACTATGAAACTACTTAATGAATGAGTCACTGAGTCATTCAGTCAACTGATTCATTTAGAAATGGTACTTTATGAAACTACTTAATGAATGAGTCACTGAGCCATTCATTCAACTGATTCATTTAGAAATGGTACTTTATGAAACTACTTAATGAATGAGTCACTGAGTCATTCATTCAACTGATTCATTTAGAAATGGTACTTTATGAAACTACTTAATAAGTGAGTCACTGAGTCATTCATTCAACTGATTCATTTAGAAATTCTACTTTAACTATGAAACTACTTAATGAGTGAGTCACTGAGTCATTCAGTCAACTGATTCATTTAGAAATGGTACTTTATGAAACTACTTAATAAGTGAGTCACTGAGTCATTCATTCAACTGATTCATTTAGAAATTCTACTTTAACTATGAAACTACTTAATGAGTGAGTCACTGAGTCATTCAGTCAACTGATTCATTTAGAAACTACACTTTAAATGTGAAAATAAAATCAACAATATGTAAATTCAAAGAGCCATTAATTTAAATGATTCGTTTCAACAGCTGATTTGTTTATAAATAATAATTTAAGTATGAAACTAAAACCGCCAATGTGACTGCTGTCACTCTTGTTTTTGAAGATAGACTTGAATGTGCATGATACAAAACTAAATTTTTATAATTCATGACTGAAAACAGTTTTTTATAGTGAAGTAACCGTAGGCGTCCTGTATACGGGACCGGGTGACAGTTAAGGGGTTAATGAGTAAGTCATTGAGTCAACTGATTTGTTCAAACAACTGATTCATTTAAAACTGATACTTTAAATATGAAATTAAAACAGTATAGGTGGCGACTTCACGAATGTGTCGAGTCATTAATTCAACAGTTTCTTTCAAAATTATTTAATTTCGAAACAATACTTTTAATATTAAAATAAAAACAGCCGATAGATGGCAACTTAATGAGCCGCCGAGTCATTCAATCAATAATTTAAATGGCAGATTCATTTAGAAATTATACTTTTAATACGAAACTGAAACCGCCAATAGGTGGCAATGTAATGAGTGAGTCACTGAGTCATTCATTCAACTGATTCGTTCAAATGGCTGATTCACTCAAGAATCGATTACTTTGATTTCAGAATCAATTACTCACCCAATTTGTTCTAAATGTTGATTGATTTAGTAACAGCTATTTAAAATCAATATCTCATTGTGCAGATATTCAAGGAAAAAGCACATTTACTAGTGTGATATTACTTAACTATATCACATAATATAAATACAAAACTCATAATACACATACACATTATAAACTGAACACACGAGAAAATGCTTCCCTTTATCCATTTGCAATCTGCACAATCAAACTTGCAACATCACAATAGGTTTGTCCTCAACAGCGTCCAAAATTGAACATCTTTTATGTCTAACTATTACATCAAAACAAGCTCTTTCTCCTGCTAGGAGACAGACTACAAAAACACTACTCACTTATGAAACCTGAAGTGCAAAAGTCCATTTCTCTCTCTCTACAGCACTGAATAAAGAGCGCTTTGTCTTCAGAGGAGCTTTTATGAGCTGTGGCTGCGGTGTATATACAGCGTTTGTTTGGACTGAAGGGGGTGAAGGTACTTGAGGTGCTCACACGTTCGTTTTCCAGTTTAATGGTCTGTGAAAGGTGAATTATCTCTGTACACACTCGCTCTGAGGCCTCAGCGTCACACACACTCAACACACTTTACTCTATACACACACACACACACACACAGACCATCAGCCTTTAATGTTATAAATAGAAGAGGCTTGAGGCTGAGAGAGACAGAAACGGACACAGAAAAGAGCATCTGGATGAAAAGGAAACGGAGAATCACTGTTATTAAGCTAAACTCAATCTACAGTCAGGAAAAACAGACCAGGAAGCGAATCAAGTGTGTGGCCCTTTCTCAGCGCCAATTATTCCAAAAAATGAAACGCAACCATTAGAAAATGAACAGATTTATAAATGCTCTGTGGTTCATTTTATCAGACTCTTAAGATGGTGATAAAATGAATGACGTATCATTCAATAAAAATGAATGACGAAGCAATTGAATACGTTTCCATTTATTTGGTATAAATAATAATAATACATTTTTGAAAAACTTAAATGAAAATAATAAATGTTGCCCTGGCAACTACTTATAATAAAGTTAAAAATGGAAATAAAAAATTAATTAAAACACTTACAAAATTTTTTTTTATACAGCTCAGAATGACTTTTCTCTAAAGCATTGAATATATTTCCATTTATGTGATAATAAAAATCACTTTCTTTAATGAAACTGAAATAAAAACAAACTTAAACTTAAAAAAAGGTAGAAATGTTGCATTGAAAATTACTTGAAATAAAATACATTTAAGTGCTAAAATGACTAAAACAAAAGTAAAATAAAGTTCAATATAAATCATTAAAATTATAATCAAAATCTAAAAATTGCCAATAGCAAACTGAACAGATTTATAAACGACTCTTATTCAGTTTATTGGACTCATTGAGTCACTGAATATATTTCCACTTATATAATATTAAAATTGAATTTTTAACTTTAAACTTAATAAATAAACGAAAATGATAAATGTTGTTTTGGCAACTATTGAAATAAAATAGCTTAAGTACTAAAGTAAAATGGAAATAAAAATATATTAAAGTTAAATAAAAATTAACAAATTTCTGAAATCACTGAATATGTTTAAATTCATCTTAAATCAATGATTTTAAAATGCATTGAATTGAAACTGAAAAAAAATTGGATGATAATTAAATTGTCAACTTGTCAACTAAATGAAATACAATGAAATAAAAGTACTAAAAATACTCAAAAATAATTATAAAATAATATATAAATGTGCACGGTCCTAGCTGTGCTGGTTTAAATGGAATGAAATTATGCAACTTGTCTGAATATTTCACCATGCAAACGGTCTAACCGCTGATAAAAATGTCAAAACGTCTATTAAAAAAAATCTATTTAAACTAGTCCAGCTGTGTGCCAGAAAGCCCAGCACCTAGCAACCACCCAGACCTCCTTAGCAACTGCACAGTCATGCCTTTACAAGTTCTGCACAGACAAGGTTTCTGAAGACATATGTAAGGAAACAAAGCTCTTGAGACTCTTGGTGTTACACAGGAGAGCTTCACATCCGTCCGACAGAACCAGCAGCAGCATGTGAAATCAATATTACTACCATGACATTCATCATTTAAACATCAGCACTCTGAAACATCTCCAGCTGATTCCTCAAACCATCTGACAGCCGATAAATATTTAAGTCAGACGAACAGTCAATTTTTAACCTGCTGGGGTAGCAACAGCAGGGTCTGAGCGTTATGAGCAGAGAGATTATTCATTTTCATCTTCTGCCGAACACTATACTACTGTAAATACTTGATTCATCAGTATCAATATTCTATGGTCAAATATTGTAAAATCACAGCCTGTAGTGTCTGATTCACACACCTACAAAATCACCTCAATCATTGATTTATTTACTTTTCCAAATAGAGATTTTCATGTCACCGGGTAATTATTATTATTTTCCATATCGCAGAAAAACTAAATATCGCAATGTGCATTTTTTTCCAATCTCGTGCAGCCCGGTTCGGTTAATCGTTCAGTTCAAGTTAACTGGCCAAAATAAACAGTTATCAAACTTACAGCAAAAATATCTCTATTTCTAATATCACCCTTCTAGTTGGAAATGATAAAAAAAAATTTTAAAACATTTTTCTAGGCACTTTAGGCCCTTTAAATTCCCTTAAGTGTTTGTAATGACATCCGATTGTGATCCAATGTGTGTTTTGGCCATATAATCTTGCTGACATGTAGCTTATATCAGGCTAATCGCTAAACCTGCTTAGCCAGAAACATGTAAACAGAATCTCTTGAAAATCACATACAAATCATATAGAAATGATGATTCGGTCTAAGCTGAAAACAATTTTAACTTTAATAAAACTATTTGCACTGATTTATAGTGTTGGTTATACTTTGTCTCTTTGTGCGGTGGCTCAGGAGATCAGTCTTTGAGTCTGTGAAGACATCAACACGCTGAAAAAAAACAAAATATCAAACCATAGTGTGTAATCTTGGTTAAATGGATTTTCAAAAAAAGTATTGTATCGAAGTCAAGGTATCGGCATCGATAACTAACATTTCTGAATGATCCCAAACCCTAGTTATCTGTCAATAATCTTACAAACATCTCAGTATCAGCCTGTCTGATTCATCAGCCTCTAAATTAGTTGGAAATAACAAAGAAGACCAAAGAGAGGAGGAGAGACATCTAAAATGTATCTAAAAAGCCAACATGACAGAATAAGCTCAACATATTGGCATTCTGTGTAAAAACTATGCAGTCTGAAGTTCAGTTAGTTGGCCAAATAAGCACAGTTTTCAATCAATAATCTCAAAAATATCCCACATATGATTCATGCTGAATCAGACAGACTCTTCCGGGGAATCCTGGAGTGTGATGTAAGAGGGAAAGAATGATGTGAAGTTAAGGAAACTAAGGAAACAACCGAAAACAATAAGTCTTTGTGGTAGAGAAAGCTGCTTATTTGAAGCTACACGGGGAAATGAGTTAAAGCAAAGATACTGAATTAAACATAAACCGAGATCATGCATCGGTACTCGACTGCTATTCCTGCAGCTCCCGGATGTGCAATGCTGAATTTTCTGCCGAATTTGATCCACTGAATTGGTAGAAGCGAATTTGTAAAGTGAAAAAAACAGACTGAAAATTGCCAGTCGAATTTTTTAACCAATTGAATATATCAAAAGAACATGCTTTTTTTTGTTTCAGAGACATTCGTCATTATTTTTATTCCAGATAGTTTACCCAAAAATGAAAATTACCTCATAATCTACTCAGCCTCAAGCTATCCTAGGTGTGTATGTCTTTCCTCTTTCAAACACATCCAATCTGAGTTATATTAAAAACATCCTGGATCTTCCAAGCTTTATGATGGCAGTGAATGGGTGTTATTTTTCAATAGCCCAAAAGACATCAAATAAAGTGCATCCATCCATCATAAAAAGTGTCCCACATGGCTCCAGGGGGTGAATAAAGGCCTAATGTAGTGAATCAATGAGTTTTTGTAAAATAAAATATACATATTTAAAACATTATAAACAGTAATCTATAGCTTTGTACGTGTGTTTGTTCTGGCAGATGACGTACACTGTAAAAAATGACTGATTTTAACGGTAAAAAACTGTGAAAATGCAACCTTTTAAAAAGGTTAACGGTAATTTCCTGTAAAATTTACAGTGAAAAGAAAACCTTGGAGGATTCGATATAAGCCAAGAGGAGACTGGGTTTCCTTTGCTAAAGTAAAGAAACATTGCTTCCTTCGATCTTGTAGACAAACATTGGTTCTCACAAGACTAGCATATTCTCACGGGACCTTACGCTATACGTCATCCACCGAAAATGGATTTCAACTGTCTTTATTCACCCTCCAGAGCCATGTGAGATATTTTTTATGATGATGGATGCACTTTATTGGACTTCTTTTGGACTACTAAAAAAATAAAACCCATTCACTGCCACTGTAAAGTTTGGAGGAGCAAGGGCATAAATATAACTTTGACTGAACACATCTGAAAGAAGAAAGTCATATACACCTTGCACGGCTCGAGGATGAATAAATCACAGTGTAATTTTCATATTTTGGTGAACTATCCCTTTAAAGCACTTCATTAATCCATTAAGGGTATTAACTAATGAACAGCAGTGCGTCCAGTTACCGCACACCTTTCTCCTCTGGCTGAACCAGACAAATAAATCCATTAAAACACTGTGGATTTACCGGCCCCGCGGGTTTAATAATGCATGCTGTAAATTTGTATAAAATAAAAGCTGCTTTCATATCTAGACTGGCTCATTGTTCAGGCCTTCTCGAGCGGAGGGCCTGTAAATCGCAGCGAGACGCCGCTTTCCTCTCGAGTGAGTTTGTCTTCCTTACAGAAGTGCCATAAATCACGGCCGTCACAACACCAGCTCGCTCTCGTTCTCCGTTCACAATCTCCCATCACATCCATCAGCGAGCGCCGAGCTTTACGAGCTAATGGAGGCGCCGGTAAATCTGAGAACATTAGTGCCCTGAACTATAGCAGCTCAAAGATGTTGTACCGAGAGAGAGACAAAGTGACGGAGACGGATCTTGAAATACCCAGAGACAGAAAGTCAGTAACTGAGCTTTTGAAATTGCTCTCACGTGATCTGATCTCTAGTGATGTCAGGTTAACACAGGTCTCCTATGAACACTTGTGATGAGATTTCATCAAAAAGAGTCTTTCATATCATGACTGCATATGCATTTACATCTACTTGCATCACAAAATAACTCAATATTGCTTTTAAAATCAGTGCAAAATTCAGCTGACCACTAAATGCAACAACAAACTGCTCTCTCAGAGATCATGACAGCGGATGGAAAATCTAGAATAACACATCACAGCAGCACAATTAACTACTGGACACTGAGACACTTAAACTGTACAGTTTGATCTGAAAAGTCTTAAAACGCTTGAGAATGATAAACCTTCTTGGGGAAGTGGCACTGGTCTGATTGTACAGCTAGTTTTGTGGGGCTGAAGCCCACCTTAAAAGGATCACCCCTGGTATAGCATGGGTAATTATACTGCAACATTAAAGGGTTACTCCACCCCAAAATGAACATTTTGTCATTAATCGCTTACCCCCATGTCGTTCCAAACCCATAAAAGCTCAATTCGTCTTTGGAACACAATTTAAGATATTTTGGAGGCTTGTGACTCTCCAATAGACTGCCAAGTAAATAACAGTGTCAAAGGTACAGAAAAGTTATGAAAGTCGTCGTCAGAATACTCAGCCTGCCCTCAGACGTGTCCTCCGTGCCACAAGGATGCGCTGTTTTATTTCAAATAAAAGCTAAATACATGTAGAAACAGAGCATCCTTGTGGCACGAGAGCATACACAGCATACAGTGACACAGAGGAGACTGTTGACAAAGGAATTATTGAATAAAGTCGTTATGTTTGTTTACTTCGCTTACAAAGTGTTCCTATTGCTTCATATAACCCAGATTGCACGTCTGATGGGCAGATTGAGTATCTCGATGACTTTTCATACCTATGGCTCAATGGTAGTACATTGCGTTAGCAGTGCAAAAGGTTGTGGGTTCGATTCACAGGGAACACGTTAGGTAAAAAATGTAAGCCTGAATGCATTGTAAGTCGCTTTGGATAAAAGTGTTTGCATGAACACTTTTTTTTTTTTTTTAGCTACCAAATAACTGTGCCAAAGGCCAAAGTTAGCTAGCTCATTAGCTAGAGTGGCGCCGATACAGGATGGCTGCCTCCGTGACGTGCTCTGCAGTTGTTTTTGTGTTTTTGTTAGTTTGTCCTGTCTTTAGTTATATTCCTGCAATCAGTTTCACCAGGGACGAATTGCTGGATATTCGGCAACACACATCTCCCGATATTTCACCGGTTTTCGACTATTCTGATGTTTTGCTGGACATTCTTGTCGGCGGAGCGGCTGCCCTGATCACACGCTTCAAGAGGACGCGCAGGCGGGGAAAGCGAGCGGGAGCGCTCGTGAGACTCAGAAAACGCGGATTTCGAACGCCGTTGCCTAGCATCCATCTCGCAAATCTCCGCTCTCTACCCAACAAAACGGACGAACTGCTTCTGCTCTCTCGGACAAATAAAGATTTCTCCCACTCTGCTGCTCTGTGTTTCACGGAAACTTGGCTGAATGACACCATACCGGACAGCGCGCTCCATCTGCCGGACTTTCAGCTGTTTAGAGCGGATCGCGACGCAGAATCAACGGGGAAATCGCGCGGCGGCGGGACATGCTTTTACATCAATGAACGGTGGTGTACAGATGTAACTGTGTTAAAGAAGACGTGCTGCTCAAATCTCGAAACGCTCTTCATTAACTGCAAGCCGTTCTATTCGTCGCGGGAGTTTCATTCGTTCATTCTGGTTAGTGTTTACATCCCTCCTCAAGCGCACGTGAGCTCAGCTTTACAGAAACTCGCTGAGCAGATCACAGAGACAGAACAACAACACCCAGACTCTGTTTTAATAATTCTTGGGGACTTTAATAAAGCCAATCTCTCCCGTGAACTGCCAAAATACAGACAGCATGTTACTTGTCCCACAAGAGACAGTAATATATTGGATCACTGTTACACAACAATAAAGGATGCATTTCACTCTGTTCCACGAGCAGCTTTGGGACGTTCTGATCACCTTCTGGTTCATCTTATACCGACCTACAGGCAGAAACTAAAATCAGCTAAACCTGTATTAAGGACTGTAAAAAGATGGACTAATGAAGCAGAGCAGGATTTACAATCTTGTTTTGACCTCACTGATTGGAGTGTTTTTGAAGCTGCTGTCACCGATCTGGACGAACTCACAGAGACCGTAACATCATATATCAGTTTCTGTGAGGATATGTGTATTCCTACCAAGACTCAACTAAATTACAACAATGACAAACCGTGGTTCACTGCAAAACTCAGACAGCTCCGTCAGGCCAAAGAAGATGCTTACGTGAAGGGGGACAATGTCTTGTATAAACAGGCTAAATACACACTGGAAAAGGAGATCAAAGTGGCAAAGAGGAATTATTCTGAAAAAATAAGGACTCAGTTCACTTCGAACGACTCCGCATCAGTGTGGAAAAGCCTAAAGAAGATCACCAATTACAAGACACCACCCCCCAGCACTGTGGAGAATCAACGACTGGCAGACGATCTGAACGAGTTTTACTGCAGGTTTGAAAGAACACCCATCACCTGCCCTGAACACCTCTCCACACAACCGTTCACACCAATAACAACTCCTGCAACCAACCCTGAATGCCTCTCCACACAACCGTTCACACCATTAACAGCTCCTGCAACCCATCCTGATCACCTCTCCAATCAACCGCTCTCACCATTCACAACTCCTGCAACCAACCCTGAATGCCTCTCCAAACAACCGTTCACACCATTCACAGCTCCTGCAACCCATCCTGATCACCTCTCCAATCAACCGCTCTCACCATTCACACCTCCTGCATCCCCCCTCTCCCCCACACCTGCAATACAGATCAGCGAGGATGCGGTGCGCCAGGTCTTCAGGAAGCAGAAAAGGAAAAAAGCACCAGGCCCAGATTGTGTTACACCAGCCTGTCTGAAATCCTGTGCTGACCAGCTGGCCCCCATCTTCACAAAGATCTTCAACAGATCGCTGGAGCTGTGCGAAGTCCCTTCATGCTTCAAACGCTCCACCATCATCCCCATCCCAAAGAAATCCAAAATTACAGGACTAAATGACTACAGGCCTGTGGCTCTAACGTCTGTAGTCATGAAGTCATTTGAAAAACTGGTGCTGGCCCACCTGAAGGACATCACCTGACCCTTGCTGGATCCTCTTCAGTTTGCCTACAGAGCAAACAGGTATGTGGACGATGCAGTAAACATCGGACTGCATTATGTTCTGCAACACCTAGACAGACCGGGGACCTATGTGAGGATCCTGTTTGTGGACTTCAGCTCTGTCTTCAACACGATCATCCCAAACCTCCTCCTGCCCAAACTAACTCAGCTCTCCGTGCCCACCTCCGTCTGTCAGTGGATCAACAGCTTCCTGACAGACAGGCAGCAGCTTGTGAGGCTGGGAAAATACACATCCAGCACCCGTACAATCAGCACCGGAGCTCCCCAGGGCTGTGTTCTCTCCCCACTGCTCTTCTCCCTGTACACTAATGACTGCACATCTAAGGACCCCTCTGTCAAGCTCCTGAAGTTTGCAGATGACACCACACTCATCGGCCTCATTCAGGACGGTGACGAGTCTGCTTACAGACAGGAGGTTAAAGAGCTGGCTGTCTGGTGCAGTCTCAACAACCTGGAGCTTAACACGCTCAAAACAGTGGAGATGATCGTGGACTTCAGGTGAAACCCCCCTGCACTCCCCCCACTCACCATCATGAACAGCACTGTGACTGCAGTGGAGTCATTCAGGTTCCTGGGCACCACTATCTCTCAGGACCTGAAGTGGGACATTCACATTGACTCCATTGTGAAAAAGGCCCAGCAGAGGTTGTACTTCCTTCGCCAGCTGAGGAAGTTTAACCTGCCACAGGATCTGCTGAAACAGTTCTACTCCACCATCATCGAATCCATCCTCTGCACTTCAGTAACTGTCTGGTTCAGCTCAGCTTCTAAATCGGACCTCAGAAGACTACAGAGGGTAGTCCGGACTGCTGAGCGAATTATCGGTACAACCCTCCCATCTATTCAAGAACTGTACTTATCCAGAGTGAGTAAAAGGGCTGTTAAAATCACTCTGGACCCCTCACATCCAGCACACTCCCTCTTTGAACTGTTGCCATCTGGTCGACGCTACAGAGCACTGAGCACCAGAACGACCAGACACAGGAACAGTTTCTTCCCTCAGGCAATCCATCTTATGAACAGCTGATAATAACTGTGGGACACACTACACTATTTATATTTATATACACTACACTTTTTATCCAACACACATACTTAGCGTACACGTAAATCTTTTGCACATAATATACATGTACATACATGGAACGCACTACACTACTTATATTTATATTTATATACACATACACTTATTTATCCAAACACACATACTTAGCGTACAGTTAAAATTTTTCCACATAATATACATGTACATACATAAATGCTCTTTTTAATATACCTGCCATACATTGTCAATTTGTATATTGTCAATCCTTACCCACCTATTTGTATTTTTTTGTATTTTTTATTCCTTATTGTGTTTTTTGTTCTGTCGCTGTTATGTTGCACTGCGGAGCTCTGTCACGAAAACAAATTCCTCGTATGTGTGAACATACCTGGCAATAAAGCTCATTCTGATTCTGATTCTGAATTTATTATTATTTACCTATTACTTATTGTTATTTACTTGGCAGTCAATGGGACAGCCTCAAGCCTCCCAGTTTTCATCCAAAATATCTTGAATTGTGTTCTGAAGACGAACTGAGTTTTTATGGGTTTGGAACTAGGGGTGGGAGATATTGACAAAAATGAATATCTCGATATTTTTTTTCAGTATCTCGATATCGATATTCAGATGATATTTTTGCAATCCTTCCAAGAAATGTGTGCAAAATGGCAAAGAAGGTCCAGTTGCTCCTTTATATTGCTGCATTTGACCTATTATTGTATAGAATTACTAGTACATAAAGATATGAGACATTATTGATTTAAACATGAACAAAGTTACTGTACTAAATATTTAGTTTAATACAAGGACAGTGCTTTTTCAGTACAATATATGTACGTAATAAATTAACTTTGTGCTTTACAAACAGTACTCTATTAGTAATAGACTAACAAAACTGTGTTTTCTAGAAGTTAAAAGAAGCCCTGTTCGTGTTCGCAGGCTATTCCGGTGGATCTCTTGGGAAAATGTATTTCATCTTTTGGACTCATCATTATACAACGCAATTTTCTAATGATGCAATCACGAAGCTCGCCACTTGAGGACGCCACAGACATTTAAGAAAAACGTTTTAACTTCAGTTTTCTTCAAACAACGCATATTTTGCCTTTTCTAGCAGCTATTTCATTAATCGTACATCGGCTTTACTCTTTACGTTTTTGGATTGTCGCTTCAACCTAAGAAACATCATAAGACACAGGTAAGAACTCAAATTATTAGCAGCTTACTCTCGTGCAATCGAGGAACGATCGTGATTTTGTACAAAAAAAAACACAAAACAAATAATTGTTTAGAAGGTTATAGTGTGCATTATTTGTTTTCTCTTTAACTTCCTTCAGCTCTTTTCATGTGTGGGGTGTCGGATTGTACAAATTATGAAATATTCGATATCCCAATCTTGCATATCGTCCAGATAACAATTTGGATATTATCATCTAAACAATATATCGCCCACCTCTATTTGGAACAATATGGGGGTAAGTGATTAATGACAAAATGTTAATTTTAGGGTGGAGTATCCCTTTAATATATAAACTTTTAGCTCAGTAACAGTTCAGTGTAGGGCTGAAACGATTCCTCGAGTAACTCGATTACAAAAAATGATCGAGGCAAATTCCTCTGCCTCGAAGCCTCTTTTAATTTATTTTAAATCTCACGTCAGGTTCTTTCGCAATGATTTTTTTAATGTGACACAATGCCGCGTTTACGTCACCCACAAAACGGAAGGAGACAAACGCTGCGTCCGAAGTCGCATACTGAAAGGAGTCAGCAGTGTTTTTATTTGAGGACGCGTGCAAACGTGAAGAGAACGTCGTGGCGTGTGTCCACTGCAAGATAGAGCTGGCATACCTTAACTAGGGCCCTATGATTTCCGCGATGCAGAAAACATGGAGGGAATCACGGAATCCAGTCATAAAAATGGAATTTACAGTTTAACGCGGAATGGCACGGAATTTGCCAAATTATTAATGAATGAATTAATCAAAAATAGGTCATTGCACTTACATCAAATCACGATATGGACTAGTATCTGTAAATATTAAGCCGGAACAGTCTGTTTAAATATGAATCCTGTATGTTCTGCGTGTCTGTGTTAATGAATGGAGCAGAAGCACGTCTTCGTTTATTTACACACACTGAAGCGCGCGTGACGCTCCGGTGATTTCACCGTCTTTCCTCTCACTAAATAAGACGTGAACACATGAACAACATCTCCAGAACTGCTCTGACAGTCACTTCACGAGCACTTGACCGTTTGATTTGAGTAAAACTAGCGTCACATCACATACACAGAACTGTAAAGGTACGTCAACCTGTCAAAATAAAAGTCCTGTTAAAGACTATTGTTCAGCAGAATGTACATAGCCTACCACTAAAAAAATAAATCAAACATGTTTTTTAAGGTTTAATCACACATAATTTCTTCCATGTTTTATTTTTAATAGTAAATCCCCTTTGTTTACCAAAAAGTTAAGTTAATTTTCAATAATTAAAAGATAAATTAAATTAATGTTTTATGTGTTTAATGTGCATCTCAGAAAATGCTTTATTTAAACCCTAACTGAATGGCACTTAAATGCACTTAATTCATCTGTCTACTTTATTGTCATTGTTCACAGTACAAGTACAGACAGAGAAACAATGGGTAATAATTAAATGTTTATTTTTGATGTATGCATTGCATTCTATGCATTCAAAAAATAAAAATATTTTTTTTCTAAAAAAGGAAACTTAGTTGTTCATCTTAAGAGACCCTTATTTTATCTTGCATAATTAATATTGCACTTTAATTAAGCAAAAACACATTTTATCCGATTACTCGATTAATCGATGGAATTTTTGGTTGAATACTCGATTACTAAAATATTCGATAGCTACAGCCCTAGTTCAGTGTGAAGCTTTTCCCTGAACACTGGAGGAACAAAGATCTCAAATGAAGAGCGTCTGCACTTCTGTGTTTCTTACGGGTTCCCTGGAGTCTGATCTCTTCATGAGAACCCACAGACGCACAAAGAGCATCAGAAAGCCCTGTGCAGATCTCCTCCGATCTAAAGTGGCTTTTTAGTGTGTACTAGAGCTAGAGAGCCGAACGTGGCACTAAATCAGCGTGAAGAGGCGAAGTGGAGATAAAAATAGACAGTGGCTCTGTGCTTATCAAACAGAGCTTTTATTTCTGACCGTCTGCCTGCGAGAGGACAGACGCTCCCGGTCAGATAAAGACAGCTCTGTCTTACGTCTGTCTTAGGCAGGAGGACACGGGAACAGAAGAACTCCTGTCATCCTCAAACCTTTTTAACCTCAGACCGGGTTTTCCATGAAGGAATGTTCTTCACAATAAGGTTCCATTAGTTCACTCAACAAATAATACGTAAATACTTCTAAAGCATTTATTAGCCTTACTAATACACCATTAAAATCAAAAGTCGTATCTGATAAATGAATTGTGAAATTACTTGCTTATACACCGAATAGTCTGGACAGTTTAAAATAGGGTAAAACTACATTAAAAATAAAAACAAGTAAAAACGTAATTAAATATAATTAAGTAAAGAAAGGCAATGAAATTTTTTAAATTAAACTACATACAAATTAATTGCACTATTACATAACAAAATAATAAAAATAGAACTACATATTTTATTTTATTTTTTTTTATTTATTTATTTATGGATTAAAAGACATACATAATCCAAAGGATAACATGTAAAAGTGTAAACACTTATTTCCAACATGGTCCTTGGTGGTAAAACAATTCACACAAACAAAGACCTATTATAAGTCAAAGACAAAAACATTTACACAAATCATCCGGATTTCAACAACATCCTAAAAACAGGCAATCATAAATCACCCAGTGCTAGTTAAAAAGATCAGCTACTCTATTCCATAAAAGGGCCTTAACCTGGTATCTAAAAGTCCCTCTGGTATTTACCATTTTGAGGGAAATTGGCAAATTATTCCACAACATGATACCTGTATAAAAAAAAGAACTTCCAGCTGCATTGTTGACTCTGGGCACTTTACAAGAACGGATACTGGCCCTAGTATTATGGTAATGCTGTGTATGAACCATTTTTATATTGGACAGTAAATATTTGGGAGCAGAACCATTTATAACATTATACATATGATTCAGCTTTAACTGCTCCACTCTAACCTGTACTGGCAACAGACCTACTCTTTTAAAAGCATCTCTGCCAATATGAGTCCTAGAGGGTGCATTTAACAGGTAGCGGATAACATTATTTTGCATCACTTGCAGTCTGTTTTTAAGTTTAACTGATAATCCACAGTACCAAGCTGAGCATGCATAATCGAAATGACATTGAATCAACGATACAACCAGTAATTTCTTGATAGAAAAATCTAAAAGCCTTGTTCTGCGATACAAAAATTTCAATTTACCTGCACACTTGGATAGTATTTTGTCAGCAATAGATGAACAGGTTAATGACTGGTCTAATGTTAACCCCAAGTATGTAACACTTTTCTGAGACACTATTTCAGTGCCATTACATTTGATCTTAAGCAATTTTATTTTAGACAACTTTTTTTTGTTCCAAATAAAATGGACTCAGTTTTTCCCAGATGTATTGAAAGCCTGTTGTCTATAAGCCACTTTCTGACACTATTTAATTCGTTACCCAGAGTCTTCTCAATCTCGCTGATGTCATCCCCAGAGACCAACAATGCAGAATCATCAGCATATAAAAGCAGCTTACATTTCACAGCAGCTGGCATATCATTAATATAAACTAAAAATAAAAGGGGGCCAAGGATTGAACCTTGAGGCACCCCACAAGTAATATCTCGAGAATCTGATATGGCCCCCGCAACATCACAAAATTGAGTTCTTCCAGTGAGGTAAGAGGTGAACCATTTCACCGCAGAATTTCTGAAGCCTATACTTTGCAGCTTTGATAATAAAATTGCATGATTTACAGTATCAAAGGCTTTTTGTAAATCAAGAAGTACATAATACAATTTAATACATTAAAATAAATAAATTAAAATAAAAAGTATTAATTAAAATAATTATGCAATTAAAATAGCAAATAATAATAATATAAACAAACAAAAAGAGAGATAAATTGCACTCAAATGCCTAATATAAATCCACTGATATCTGATGAATAGATTTTTTTTTTATAAGAATATGAACAAATTAAAAAATCAACAACAAACCAACATATAAAAGCACTTAAAATAAATAATGACACCATTACTTAAAAAAAAAAATCCTTCCAGAATTCAGAATTATTTCTTTTGCAACAACACGCCAATAAATAAATGCAAAATTGTAATTAATAACCAGCACTCAAGTGCCTAATAAAAATACACTTATATCTGTTTTACTTTGTTTCTCAAGAACACATAACTGTATGACTTTACAGGATTTGACCTTGAGACCATTACTGTAAAAACACTTCTAGAGATAATGCACAATTATTTCCACTGCAATCAACAATGTGTCATGCGGTAAACCATCTTTCGGCTGATAAAGCCCTCCTTTAAGACTCCTCGCTTCCAGAACAATCCCTGATCAATGTGAGAGGATAACATCTGTACACACAAGCAGCAGCTGTTCAGAGCCGCACACTTCACATAAACACGTGTTAAGCCAATTAAAATGTTCTCTCTCTATTAAGTGTGGCTTTCGTGTGATTTGGTGTCGGATCAAACGCTCCGAGCGAGTAAGATGGGATCGGATTACATCCCCGACACTAAAATGGCAACAGCATCAGCTCATAAAACACACAACTACGAAGCATTACATGCACGTGGAGCAAAATGTCTCTTTCTTTTTCTTGAACTCAAGATGCAAGGAAGAAAATATCCAAATCTATGAACTGCAACATTATGCAATCAAAACTAGGTGTTTTCTCCTAATAAATCTTGAGATTAATGCACAACAAGCAGTAGTTAAATGAAGGCATAAAATAAACAAAACTATTTCATTATGACGCATTAGTGAAATATTTAAAATAAATTAAACTTATTAAATGAAACCTGAACATGGTGGAAAACGTATTATATACAATTAAATGTACCTTATTTATATAAACAGTGATCACACAATTTCTGACCAATGAATTATGATTGTTCCAGTAAAAATTATAACAATAAAGATTATATGTAAAATTATATTATATTTATATATAAATGATTGTATATAAACAATTATTCTAATTATTATACTCTAAATTATATTAAGAACAAATTGAGAACCAAGCTAAACAAGATAAAAATATTCTGCATATAAAAACACAAAGATATGGATTTTTTATGTAAATTTTTTTTAAATATAACTCTTTAAATAAATAAATAAATAAATATGAAATATAAATAAATAAATACATTTAAAAATTGAAATAATTATAAAAAAAAATATTATATTTTATAATAAATATAATAATGAAAAATGTAGTTTTTAATTTTGACAGCAGACACATTTTCTTTATATATATATATATATTTTACATATACTTAAAAAAAAGAGTATAATAACTAAGCATAACTAGAGAAATATTAAACTGAACATAAAAAAGTGTTAATTAAAAAAAGACTATAAATAAATACAATTATAATCATTTCTATTTCAGTGTGCAGCTCTTTATAATGGCATACAGATTTTATAAATTAAAAAATGATAACAATTATACTCACAAATGAATTTAGGAACTAAGCATGACTATAGAAAAATTCAAGTGACTACAAAAATGTTTATTAAAAAACACAAAACCCTGTAAACAAACAAACAAAAATAAATGAATAAAATTACAATATATTCTTAAAAATGTGTTGCTCATGGCACAAGATGCTGAAAAACAGTGAAAAACTGCAATATATATCCTATCTCAAGCTGTATTTTATGTACTTTTTCATTTTATACGAACACATTTTGCACTTTATGCTCACTTTTCAATGTTTTTTATTTTATTTACTTGATTTCATAACAACAGATTACATTTTTCTGCTTCCCCCCCCCCCTAATCTCTCCATTCTAGACTCTGTGATTAAAGAAGTTTGAGAAGAAGCACATCTGACATGACTCCGGTGTAGGAGGGCGTTCACATGAGATCTGACCCTGAAAACACCCAGGATGAGAATCACATGACGAGGCTCTAAAAGTGACAGCAGAGAAACACACACACACACACACACACACACACAGAAAGAGAACAAGAGCCGAAGTCTTTCCCCCAGTGTGTGTGTGTGTGTATGTGTGTGTGTGTGTGTGGTGCGCTTCATCTGCTGCGTCTTACCTCTCTTCCCTCGGCCGCTGCTTCCCTGCCGGCGTTCACCGTCACTCCAGAGTTCATGGTCCCTAAACTAATGGTGTTTCCTGAGACGGTATTCCAGCCTGAGACGGCAGACGCCCGAGGCTAACGAGAAACACGTCTTTTCTCAGGTTCCTCCCGCTTCTGTAATCCACACACGCTGCTGGCGGCTCATCCTCGACCCCGCAGTCTTCCCAACACAATCCCAGCGCATATATCCACACCAGACACTACTCAATCCACACTCCCTGAGCCAGCGGGAGACTCCAGAAGCAGCTCCGCAGCGCTCTGATCCACACACACAGAGAGAGAGAGAGAGAGGGACCTCCTCACAGCTGCATGGGGCCGCAGGATGGAGTATTTAACGTGTGTGTGTGTGTGTGTGTGTGTGGGAGGAGACTCCTTCAGGGAGTCATGCTCTGGACTTCCTCCCTCTCTCAGCCGCTCACTTCTACACTTACAGTAAACACTGTAGAAGTAAATCATCCAGACACATCAACTAACTCAATTAATGTATTTTTGTATTGATTATGAAAACGTATAAAGAAATAAATGTTTTGCTCTATTGAATTGAATGCTATTTGATTTATAATTATTTAATACTGATTTCAATGATGTGACAGGTTCGTTTTTTTTTTTTTAGCATTTATAAATCATTTACCATTTTTATATTTAAAATACAGTATTGCATTATATGTTGCTATATAAACACACACACACTTTACACAATTTACAAAATATCTTCATGGAACATGATCTTTACTTAATATCGTAATGATTTTTGGCATTAAATAAAAATTTATTATTTTGACCCATACAACGTATTGGTTGATATACAGATAACTTCTAATTTATAATTCCTATATTAATTTACAATAATTAATTTATAAATACTGTATAGTTTAGAAATAATTGTAAATTACAGATATTTAATACTTACAAATCATAATTAAATATTATGATTTATAATTTTAATAAATCTATAATAATTTACATACATTTAAATGAATAATTTTTGATAACAAATGCCAATTTATTTATAAAAAAAATATTTAATAGTTAAAAAAATCTGCAATATAAAGTATAAAAATACTTATGCATACATTAACATCCATTTATGTAAATAACATAATGAATAATATGTTGCGTTATATATAAAATAAGCAAAATGAATAAATATTTCACTTATATATTTTAAATAAATAAAAAAGCATTATACTCCCAAAAATGCCATAAAAGCACCAATAAAAATGTCATTATTATTTGCTGTTTTTAAAGATTTACACTTACACACTTTTAAACAATTTGCAAAACAATGCAACGCACCAGATTTGACATTATTAATAATCAAAAGTGACCCAAACAAGCCTAATTTTAAATCTGAATGGAGTTTAGAAGACTTCTTTAATTATAGATAAGAATTTTTAATATAAATAACTACAGTTTACAATTAAATCGTAAGTAAATATGACATAATATAGCAAGTAACATATAACAAGTGTTTCTGTTGTGGTGCTGCTGGTCATTTTGTGTACCTGAAATGCTTTGGTCACCATCCACTGTATGAAACAGAGCAGCGTGAACATTCTGCTAAATATCTGCTTTTGTTTTCCACAGAAGAAACTCAGTCAAACAGGTTTGAAATGGCACGAAAGTGAGCAAACGGTGACAGGCTGGTCATTTTTAGGCGCACTGTCCCTTTAAACCCCAGCCTCTGATGGTTTATTGGTGTTTGCTCATTGTTTTCCTCTCTCGGTCGTTTCTCTGGCTGAGGCTCTTAAGCTGATTATATCACTCAGTGTAACGGACTTAATTACATTTACATGTGAAGATTATATGGGTGAAAAGAGTCAAGTATTGATGTTGAACATGGCAGGGTTATATAATGAAATCAACAGCTCCCTCTAGTGAAGTGATGGATCATTTCACCAAAAATCAACGTTTAGTCACCATTTTAACCCCAAACACACTGCAGATCATTATTCACATTCACATCCATGCAGATCACCTCACAGCTATATAAACTACACACATCGAGGTCGGATATTTTTGGTTTTTGGCAAACGAGCCGCATTTCCTGCGAGAAACGAGAAGAAAATACAAAAATACTCTGATGAATAATTTATGAGCTTACTGAAGCCTGTCAGGATCTCATATCATCATCACTAGACTGATGCATTCGATCTCCATCTTTACTTTAATCTTCTTAATTATTTGTTTGTGTGAAGTCACTTATTTATTCCTTCCAGAAATCAGTTCAGAAATCACTTGACTGAAACTTTTTGTTACTCCATTTGCATACATCATGTACTAAATTAACACCGCAAATGTAATTTATAAAGATAATAACAACAAATTTGAATAATATTATAAATATAATTGCAATAAAAATAAATATAAAGAATATTTGATACATGTAAAAATTAAAGAATAATATAAATGTATAATAAAAAACATTAAAATCTCAAATGTTGCATTAAATATATGTAAATACTAATTATTATTAAAATAATAATTATCAAAAATTACAATTTTATATTTATTTGACTGGAAATTAAGTAAAAAAATACCAATTAAAGACTTAAGTAGTTTTTGTGCGCAGTGAAGGAGCTGTGACTGGTTTTCTGGTAAGATAATTATACACCGTAACCGCACGCGTGCGTGTGTGTGTGTTTATTTCCGAGCGCAAGAGAGGAAACAGCATTCACATTTATCCTTCCAGACCATTCCCATGGTGAGCGTTCGTCTTTTCATCTGTCCTCTAAAGGATAAAACACACGTCTGGCCTTTAAAACGAGCAGCCTTCACAACGGCTGGAGAAAAACTGCTTGAAGCAGCACAACTGCGTCTGAAGGACACAAAGGTGAGAGAGACCATAAACCTGCGGCAAACTCAACATTTAATGAGGCTACAGAGCCAAACGAGACTAACTAACACACTGTGAAGACATCTCGAAGTGAGGCGTCCTACACAAACAGAGCCATCTTTCTGAACAGACACAACACAGCAGTCTTCTGTCCTCACCTAAAACACAAACCTGTGCCACTTCTGAGCCACCAGAGGCTACACAAAAGGTGAAGAATAGCAATAATATTTGCAAAAGCATCATTCTGGTCACTAATTACATATTTCATTAATCAAAATACAATCAAAAACATTCATACAATAAATGATAATGAAATACGAGTTTCCAAGAAGCCCATACAGCATTTTTTTTTTTTTGGCCAAAATATATTTTAAATATATACTAAGAAACATATTTTTACAAATTTAAAATCCAATACTTCCAATAGCAAAATATATTTTAAAAATGTATTTCAGGAAGACTGAAAATAAATAAATTAGCCTAAATGCAAAATGATAAAAAAAAAAAAAAACTAATAGAGATAAAAAACTAGATTTATAATGGTTTAATCAAATTATTATTCGAAAAACATTGTTAATTATATTACTTTTGTATAACTTTTATTTAAATGTGTTATATGTTCACAGGAGTTAAACAGACAACAAATAAAGCTTTGGTTCAAAAGTGGATTGAATGTCTGAGAATTTGTTTTCATGCTTTTAAAAAGAAAATTATATATTTTAAATACGTTTTCAAAAATATAGTCAAAAATGTATTGGTAGAAAATATTTTTATAAACATTTATTGAATAACTTTTTTTAAATAAAGTTGGATAAAGTTTGAATAATGCACATTTATTTGAAATAATCTGTACAATTATGAATGTCTTTCTATTTGTATCTATTTAATGCATCCAAGGTCAATAAATTCAGATTCTCTCCAAAGCACAAATGTCCTCATATTTGCATATTCTGAAAGGTAGCGTATAAATACACACATCAGCTAAACTGCTCTCTAAATATGCAGCAACTGTTAATAAAAAAGGCAAATGAGTCGACCAATGCAACTAAGCAGAAAAAATATCCTTATTCATTTAAGAGCAAAACATCTGCATGCATGACATTTAGCGCTCGTTGCATCTGTTGAGGACAGTGTTTACAACAAGCGCGCACACACACACACACACACACACACACAGCCTCCATCCTGAGCTCTTAACAAAGCTGATAATGAGATGACGCTCAATGGTGTGTAACAGTCATGAATCAGCGGTGACAGATGAGGATTGCTGGATCTTGTTGTGAAAAGCACATTGGGAAGCTGGGATCAGACGGCATTCCCAGGTTTGCTGAATAACTTCCATAATGCATAATAACACTTATGAAAAAGTGCATTTCCTGTTGTCTCTCACATCAAACTCCTCCCACATATTTGTTTAGAGCTGTTTTGGCTAGACAGTGATGTAATGCTGCATTTCTCCAAATCAGATGAAGAAACAAACTCATCCTTATCTTGGATGACCTGAGGGTGAGGACATTTACAGCATACTATTCCTTTAAGTTAAGAAAATCCTTTGTTATAGAAGGAACCTGTGATTTATGTGTGTAAAACTGGATAGAATCACAGAATACAGTAAAAAAAAAAATTAATGTACTGTGTAGCATGGAATGTCACAGATTTTGGCAAATGTTGACATTTTTTGGCAAAGTGCAGAATTTGCATTCAAATAGAATCCAGAAAAATAAATAAATACAACTAAATAAAAAAAACAATACAGAAAAAAAAAATTGATTCCAGAAAAATGTAAATGGAGAAAACTGAATCCAGAAAAACTAAATAAAATAATAATCGAATCCAGAAAAAAATGAATAGTATGAAATGAAAAATAAAAAAATAAATAGACAGAATCCAGGAAAAAAGAAGAAAAACTAATAAAAAATTTTTTTTATTATTTTGGGAATAAAAAACATGAATTTCACAGGGTCCTATCTTTCATATAATTATTAGCAAAGGTCTTATAATCTTTTGATTATAGCATTTGACTATACAAACCACAAAATAAGATATGTAACAACCAACAAAATGCCACTAAACTACTTAATAATGTCTTTTTAAAGGAGTCGTTTCTAAAAAGAACATTATTTGGTGTAATACAATGTTTGTGTGATTTAAGGCTCAAAACACATTATTTTCTATGTACTTTACAATACTGTTTCTCCTCTAAGCCCCGCCTTCTGAAACATGTTGATTTTTACAAATCTCATCGTTCTGAAAAGCAAGGTGTGCTCTGATTGGCCAGCTGTCCAGTGTGAACTGTTCTGATACAGATAAAACCTAACCAATGATTTCTAGAAATATAGACTCAGCAGGATCTTCTGGAAACTGGACAGACTGAAGATGATTTGCAAGGCGCTCCACTAAACCTGGCTTTGATGGATGGCCTACATGCATTAGTGAGCTGGGGACATTAGCCTCAGCAGATCGGGTCCATAATGACATTTGGGCTCTAAGTGGAGGATGAAGTGACAGAGAGAAAACCAGAGAGAGAGAGAGGTTAAAATACCAGCAGAGAAACGGCATACAGCAGGCGCTTTCTAACAGAGTATCAGAGAAAACCAGAGAGAAAGCTTCAAACCATCTTACTATTTAGAAAGTCTGTCGACATCTACAGCAGTGACACATAAACACTTACAATCAGGTCGAATCTAACTCTTATATACTGTAGTGCATTTAGAATAACTCTATGAATAAACGTGATGATGCACACAATTTATATTCGTCTACAAAACTGATTAAACTTCAGATCAACAGCTTTTAGGATCATATGAAACAACTTTAGTTATAGTGTGTTTATTAAACTATTACTGAACAGAAATGTAATCCATCAATAAATCACTAGTACTTCTTATGATAAGTATGACACTTAACAGTAAGCTTCCATTAGTTTAATGCAGAATTAACTAACATTGAGCAATTCATTTGTTAGCGTATGTATTAATCTTTGTTAATATTAGTGAATATAAAATAATGTTAGTGTGTAATGTGAGCTCAGCTTCATTAAATAATATTAAAAAATATTTTTTGTTACTACTGTAACAAAATCTGTCCATTAATTTAATTAACTAAGATTAATAAATGAATCAATTATTTTAGAATTATAAAAAAAATGAAACCTTATTTTCAATTCAAGTTAATTAATGCACTTAACTCATGAAAAAAAAAATCTAATCATATAGTAAACAAAGAAACTGTTACGATTAACTCTTTGTAAAAGTTAATCGTAATCCTTTATCTGTTTCTCACTTACTTCCTGAAAAAAAATTAAACCAAAAAACAGATGGACATAAAACACAGCACAAACACAGATTCCCACAAAGCATCTTTAACTGCTGGATAAAAACTACAGATGCTGCCTAAATGCAGTTGTTAAGCCCCTCCTGAAAAAGAGCAATCTTGATAACACCATTTTGAGCAATTTTAGACCAATATCTAATCTTCCTTTTATAGGTAAAATTATAGAAAAGGTAGTTTTTAATCAGCTGAACAAATACTTAAACTCAAATGGATACCTGGACAATTTTCAATCTGGTTTTCGACCGCATCACAGCACAGAGACAGCACTCATTAAGATAATAAATGATATTTGCTTAAATTGTGACTCTGGCAAAATATCGGTACTGGTATTGCTAGATCTCAGTGCTGCGTTTGACACTGTCGATCATAACATACTACTAGAGAGACTGGAAAACTGGGTCGGGCTTTCTGGGATGGTACTCAAATGGTTCGGGTCAAACTTAGAAGGGAGAGGCTATTATGTGAGTCTAGGAGAGCATAAGTCTAAGTGGACGTCCATGACATGCGGAGTCCCACAAGGCTCAATACTTGCACCGCTCTTGTTTAGCCTGTATATGCTCCCACGAAGTCAAATAATGAGAAAGAACCAAATTGCCTATCACAGCTATGCTAATGATACCCAGATTTACCTAGCCTTATCTCCAAATGACTACAGCCCAATTGACTCCCTCTGCCAATGCATTGATGAAATTAATAGTTGGATGTGCCAGAACTTTCTTCAGTTAAACAAGGAAAAAACTGAAGTCATTGCATTTGGAAACAAAGATGAAGTGTTCATGGTGAATGCATACCTTAACTCTAGGGGTCAAACAACTAAAAATCAAGTCAGGAATCTTGGTGTGATTCTGGAGACAGACCTTAGTTTCAGTAGTCATGTCAAAGCAGTAACTAAATCAGCATACTATCATTTAAAAAACATTGCAAGAATTAGATCTTTTGTTTCCAGTCAAGACTTGGAGAAACTTGTTCATGCCTTCAGCAGGGTGAACTATTGTAATGGGCTCCTCACCGGCCTTCCCAAAAAGACCATTAGACAGCTGCAGCTCATCCAGAACACTGCTGCCAGGATTCTGACTAGAACCAGAAAATCTGAGCATATCACACCAGTCCTCAGGTCCTTACACTGGCTTCCAGTTAGATTTAGGATTGATTTTAAAGTACTTTTACTCATTTATAAGTCACTAAATGACCTAGGACCGAAATATATTGCAGATATGCTCACTGAATATAAACCTAACAGAGCACTCAGATCATTAGGATCGAGTCAGTTAGAAATACCAAGGGTTCACACAAAACAAGGGGAGTCCGCCTTTAGTTACTATGCCGCCCGCAGTTGGAATCAGCTTCCAGAAGAGATCAGATGTGCTAAAACACTAGTCACATTTAAATCTAGACTTAAAACTCATCTGTTTAGCTGTGCATTTATTGAATGAGCACTGTGCAATGTCCGAACTGATTGCAATATATATTTTCACTGTTTTTTTATTTAATTTTACGTAAAATCTTTTTCTAACTGTTTTAAATTCATTTTAAATAAGTACAGTTTTAATAATTTTAAAAGTTTTAAAATTGCTTGTTTTATTCTTGTTATTATTTTTCTTCATTACTATTTTACTTTCTTTTATGTAAAGCACTTTGAATTACCATTGTGTACGAAATGTGCTATATAAATAAACTTGCCTTGCCTTGCCTAATGAAGAAAACTGTAAACTACAGAAATGCAACATCACTGCCATCTAGGGATGGGTATCGTTAAGGTTTTAATGGTATTACTACTCTTACCGATACTGCTTAACGGTCCGGTACTTTAACGGTATTCTTATCGGTACTTTGTGTTGTGTTACTTTGTGTTGTGTAAGGGAGTCGGAAACTTTGCATTTCTCTGTCTGCACATAATGCACTTTAAAAGATGCTTTGACATATTGCTTGTGTTTCCGCCATTACATGCAAAAATGTTGTTGCACTTATGACAAAGAGCGTTGTCTGCATCAACTCTAGTGAAGTATAACCACACTTTGGAACGTTTTGCTGTCTCCGCCATCGTCACTCTTTGTATTAAGCAGGAGTTTTCATACTGTAAGGGGCCGTTCACATATCGAGTCTAAAAACCCATGGAAAACTCTAGGTACGCCGCTTTCTGATTTTTTTTTCCCCAAAGCGCTCGGGCACTTGCGCTCCTGAGGCGTCTGCCGTTGCTAAGCAACCATGACCTGCTCTCTCCATGAAGACACGTAAATTTCAGCAAAGGATAAATGGATTTGCAGCACTAAAAACTGCTTGCAGTAGTTCTGCTACTAAATTAATTTAAAAATCCACATACAGCTATCAGCTGTTCCTTCATCTTGGCTGAGCTTTCAACGTTGTTACGGAAAAGGTGAAGAAGTTACATGACCTGCGGTGCGCTTGCGGCATTCTGAAAAGTTGAGATGTTTTTAACTCGCCCTGGAAAAAAGAGCTCGTCGCACGTCGCTTCCATTATGAGCGCGCATACCGCGTGCCTACATTTGAAATAACGAACTTGAGCGCGCAAAAGACGCGATATGTGAACGGCCCCTAATGCTTGTGTGTGCGCCGCGCTTGTTGTGGTGTGTGACTGACAGACAGTCTCCGCGGCGCGCATGAGAGATGTCGCAGATCTCACAGACAAACGTCTGAATATGATCGCACATTAGAAATGATTGGTGAGATAAAATTTGCACGATAACATTATTAAGCAAAAATACATAGTACATATATTTTTTCCCTTCCAGTACCGAAAGCAGAACCGATACCGGGGCCAGTTTAATACCGGGTTTCGGTACACATCCCTACTGCCATCCTTCACAAACTCACAGTATTTATGTTCATCTTAATAATCAAGAAACTAAACAACACTGAGCAGCACAGAATCACAAGCACTGCTTCTGAAGCACAGCATCCACTGATAAAACCAGCGGAGAATAAAAAACCTGCCAAAGCATCTAAATCAACCTGGTAATGTCCTGCTTTAATGATTCGGCACAACTTTACTGCTGTAACCAGATCTGATAACTGCACACACACACACGCACGCACACACACACACACACACAAATACACGCAGACACGCACGCACGCACACACACACGCATGCAGACACGCACGCACGCACGCACACACACAAACACACGCAGACACACACACACGCGCGCACGCACGCACGCACACACAAACACACGCAGACACGCACACAGACGCACGCACGCACACACGCAGACACACACACGCACGCATACACACGCAGACACACACACACACGCACGCATACACACACGCACGCACACACACACATGAATATTTTTACTGTAATAACTTTATATATTATATATAATACTATAATATTACTATTACTAATAATAATCTTAATTCAACTGATCAATAAAACATACATATAAATGTATATATTTATTGTTTTAAACACAAACGGTGTACTGTAAAAGCTGCTATTAATATTATTTTCAGTATTAATGAATGTTATTCACAAAATATGAATACATTTACATATTTCTTATTAACATATACACACACACACACACACCCAGACCCACACACATATATATACATACATACATACATTTATATATGTATAAATCTAAAATGTGAATGTATACTTATTTTATGTATTTTATACATTTTATGCAATAAACAACATTATTATTATTATTATTATTTAAAAAATTTGTAAAAATCTGAGAATCATCACTGAGATTGATGAGAATACATCAAATCTCAGCAGCAAAACACTCCTACAGTAATGAGAATATAGCAGTTAAATGCACAAAAACATAGTTAGTTCTTGAATCAAAATAAAGGTTGGTTGATCTTGATGCAGACGAAGAAAGTTCAGTGAAGAAAAGACCAAACAGAGGAGAGAAACCACTGAGATCGGATCACAGCGCCACCTACAGACTCACTGACACACTGCAGCCAGATGAACCACGAGCAGGACATGACCACATCCTAACTCCCAATAATGAGATCAGAAGGTCAAATGATGACAAACTAATTCATGATTATGAGACCAAATGTCAACATTTTGACAAATTAGCATGCCATAATTTCTAATTTTATATTATAAATTCAGTCCCTCAAAGCCAGCTGTCAAACCGTGGTCAGACTCACAGTGTTGGCCAGATCCAGAGCCCCGCTCCGGCCGGACGGATGCTGGGACAGGAGCTTGTGAAGTCCAGCCGAGGGCTGATCCAGGAGCTTCCGGATTAACAGTGAGCTCTGCTGCGGAGGATGCATGTCTGGACTCTGTAAGTCTCGAGCTCCAGAATCAAACTCCCAGCTCTCACGAGCGCCTGCGGGAACACACCCAAAACTGAGAACTACAGAACAATACAGGAATATACAACTCTCATCGAAACCTATGCATATAGCTTATTGCAAAATGTGCAAATACATTCAAATATTTCAGTGTTTTGAGAGTGTGGTGAGAATCATGGGTAATGTAATTTGTCTAGCCAGGAATTCTGCTATTAAACAATTCTTTTATGGCTTCAACAAAAAGCATGAACCTTCAGTTGACAACCTCAGAGATCACAGCAGGTCTGTCTTTAAAAATCATTTCTATACTCCTATGGAATTATTTTTATATGTCCATTAATGCTAATTAAAAATGTGTGTTTTAATACAAAAACTAGAAGTGTTGCACTCTATGTTTTTGCCCATTACTGCTAATAAAATTAAAAACTGTTACACTACATTTTGTTAATTATTGCAAATAAAAAGGTGATTTTAATACAAATAATACAGTTGCATTCTATATTTTTGTCAATTTATTGCTTATAAAAATGTGATTTTTATTACAAAAATTATACTGTTGCACTGTACATTTTTTGCATATTAATACTAATAAATATTGTTGGTTTTTAATACATTTTTATACTGTTGCACTCTACATGTTTTATTAATGCTAATAAAATCTTTTTAATAAAACTGTTGCACTATATTTTTTGTGTATTACTGCTAATAAAAATGCACAATTTTTAATGCAAAAAATATAAACTGTTGCAATTTATTTTGTCAATTAATGCTAATAAAAATTGTTGATTTTTAATACAAATTTATAATGTTTTATTAATGCTAATAAAATGTGTTTTTAATACAAAAAAAATTATACAGTGGCATTCTGTATTTTTGTCCATTATTGCTAATAAAAATGTGATTTTTATTTCTAAAATTATACTGTTGGACTCTAAAATTTTGCTTGTTAATACTAATAAAAATGTGTGATTTTTAATACAAGAGTATACTGTTGCACTAAATGTTTTGTTTATTAATGCTAACAAAATGTGTTTTTTAATAAAAACAAATTATACAGTTGCATTCTCTATTTTTGTCCATTATTTCTAATAAAAATTGATTTTTCATACAAAAATCACACTTGCATTCTATATATTTGTTCATTAAAAACTAAAATCACCAATAAAAATGTGAGAGCAGCATTCAGTAATGCTGATAAAAATGAATGACCTTTATTTAAAAGAATTATACTGTTGCACTCCATATTTTCGTCCATCAATAATGATACAGTTGCACTTACATTGTTGCCTACAAAGTGACAAAAAAAATGTGTATGGTAAATTATAACCAAAGTATTTATTAAAAGGACACAACATTCAAGGTAATTGCTCATTTTCGATACAGCTGAGATCTGGAGAGGAGAATCAGAGAACATACCCAGACTGTTCTCGCTGCTGGTGGGCCATGAGGACACGTGTTCATGAAGTGTCCTCTTCTCCGAGTCGCTGGACATGAGGGAAAGCTGGCCTTCCTCCTTGCGGATCTCGTTGAGCAGCTGCATGCGGCAGCGAGTGAAGTCTTCGAAGGAGATGTTTCCTCGTTCGTCTGCGCCCAGCTGCCCCATGATCTCTGCCACCGAATCCTCCATGTTCAGCTGCCGGCAGACCATCAGCAGATCATTCCTGACCGAGACAGAGACGCTTGAGAGGCTGGGAGATCCGGTTTTATCCAAGTCATCCCAAATTGTCACAAAAGCATGCAAAAAGGATATTTTCTCACAGCTGAACTGACTTCATCAGAGTCATTATGAACATCTTCCACTAATGTTTCACAATCACCTTCAGTCGTGGAATATCAAATCTTGATGACACACTCACTTGCTGACCAATGGATGTGAATGGGTGCCGTCAGAATGAGAGTCTGATAAAAACATCAGAATAATCCACAGCACTCCAGTCCATCAGTTCACATCTGGAGAAGACAAAACCTGAAACAAATCCAGCTTTAAGATGATTTTAACTCAAACACAGAGTCTATAATCCATAATAACACTTCCTCCAGTGAAAAAGTGCATCTCTTCTTTTCTCTCGCATCAGAATCCAGACACATATTTGTTTAGAGCTGTTTAAGCGCTGCTTGATCTGTGCAGATTTCTCTCCTGATTCAGACCAGAACACTTTTTCACTGGAGGAAGTGTTATTATGGATTATAGACTCTATGTGTTTGAGTTAAAATCATCTTAATGCTGGATTTGTTTCAGGTTTTGTCTTCTCCAGATGTTCACTGATCGACTGGAGTGCTGTGGATTATTGTGAGAATCTCATTCTGACGGCACCCATTCACATCCACTGGTGATCAAGTGATGCAATGCTGCATTTCTCCAAACCTGATGGAGAAACAAACTCATCCTGATCTCTGATGGCCTGAAGGTGAAGAAATTTTCAGAAACTTTTCATTATTTGGGTGAACGACTTCTTTAAGGCATTACATATGAAACCGCTTAGAGCCGATATCGCTTCACATTTCTCATAATTCAGTTTACTTTGTGTTTTTGTTAAACCTCATGCATAAAGAATTGCTATAAAAGTTAAATAATATTTTAAAATCCTATAAATGTAAAATATAAAATGTAACACAAAGCTTCTGAATGATTTTTATGACCTGAATGCATGCTACCAAAAAAGATGCATGTCTTCATTTTCGATATTTTTGCTTTAAAGTATGTTTGCATGTGCATCTCTCAGTTTTACATTTTGCATCTAATGCAATGACATTAAGACAGTTTTAAGAGTCATTTTAAGTGTCCAAATACTTTTGGAGCAGATGCATGATTTTTAAACTTCTTTTATATTTAATCACATCGAAGCACGCTGTTGTCTTCTTTAGCAAAGAATAAGACAAAGTGCTTTTGCAAATCAGTTCTGATGCCACTTTAGTTCATCAAATTACAGAAATGCATGCTAAGTGTCTCACGAAGAAACTCTCAGCCCTGAAACCCGTTCAGAAACATCAACAAACGCTAAAGTGTAGCGAGCGGATGAGGATGAAACATTTCCCGTCACTTCCGACGCTCCAGCTCCAGCTCCAGCTCCAGCCTCGGGAGCGTCCGAACTAACTTCACACGTCTTATTGTGTTTGTTTGCGCTCTTTGCACGAATTTAATCGCACTATCGTTGCTCTGCGATCGTTCATACAAACTAAACTCGCCCGTGAGGACACCGCGCCTGTCCCGCTGCTCGACTCGGTGACTCTTCTTCCGCTCGTAAACGCGTCAGAGTGAGTTTGGTGTAGTTTCTGACCGGTTGATGTATCCGTCTCCGTCCCCGTCACACGTCTGGAAGAGCCGCCGCATGCGCTCCTCCTCCGCGGTGCTGCACGAGCCGCTGCTCCCGGTGCTGCCGCTCTCCTCCGCCGCCGCCATCACGATCACAGGCGCGCGCACACACACGCTCCACGGGTAACATGCTGCATCTACAACAGCACACTCTTTTCAACTGCTGTGCATATTGTAAAACATAACAGATATTATCCATTCGAAAAAAAAATAAAAAATAAAAACATAAACTATACAAAGGTAAAAGTCAGTTTTGTTGTATTTTTTATGTTTAATAACATGTCATTTATTTTATTCTGAATTATATTTAATTTTAAATAAATGTATACTACCATAGAAACATTTATATCCGTTTTAATTTATTTTGAATAATATTTATTTTTTTAATAAACGTATATTTATTTTATTTTGAATAATTTATTCTGAATAATATTTGTTTTAAACACAATAATTAAATTTATTTTAGCTTGTTTTGAATAGAATAAATAAATGCATATTAAATTTATTTTGAATATAATTTATTTATTTTCAATAAATGTTTCTATTTTAAAGGCATTCATTTGTATTTTACTTTTTTAATGTTTATTTTCATTTTAAACATTTCATTTTGAATACTGTTTATTTAAAAAAAAATACATTTATTTATTTGGAATACTATACATTTCATTTTAAATAAATTTATATATTTTTTTGTTTTATTCCAACTATTTGTTTTATTTAAAATGCATATATCTATTATTATTATTATTATTATTATTATTATTTTAAATACATATTGTCTAATTGTTGTGTAAATGATATGCGATTTAACATTATCAAATATAAAAAAATTAATTCCCCAAAATTCAATATATGACTTTTAAATGTCTTTTCACTTTTTACTCCCAAAATCATTTTAAATATCACTGTAAAAGATTTTGTTATTTAAAAAGCATCAATAATTTCTCATGCATTTGTTACTGCAGGTGAAATGCATTAATTTCCTGCATTGTGTGAATGCATCTATATGCCACTTCAAATGCAGTTTCTGTGCCACCTTAATTTGATCTATTGCAGCCCTATAGTGTCTTCCAATTTAAATTTATTGATTAAATGTAAGAATTTGACACAAAAGATGATGCATTAAGGATAGAAAAAAATGAGAAAATGCCCATAAAAGGTACAAATCCATTTAAAGTTATTGAAAAAGAAAATTTCTGTTACTCCTGCAAACTTTTTTGTCAAGCGTCTCTCAGCATTCTTCCAGACGGAGAGTTTCCTCAGACCTGAAAGTCATCAAACTGTTGCCCTTTGACCTCACATGTGCTTCCTGCATGACTACAGGCTTTTATTCCATTCAGAGAAATCACTGCTGATCATGTGTCAATATTTAGTCGTTTGCGCAACTCTTCTCTGCAGCGAAGAAAAGGCCAAAACATTGTAAAGGTCTGATGGAGAGCGCATGAGTGTCAGAAGAGGAACTCACAGCCAGAGACAATAATAGGAAGCTTTTATAAAGCAGCGAGACCAGAACAAAAACATCAGAGATCCGTCCAAACAAGAACATTTCTGACATTAGCTGAGTAAACAGAAGAACAGCCGAGGAAACGGTGGCTCAGATTTCACTTTCTCTGGGTGATTTATATACTGATATCCTTTTTTTTTTTAAATACAATTAAGTAATTTTAGGTGCATGTACTTTTTATTCTTTTTAAATTATTGAATAGTTTATTTCAGTTTTAGTTTAGTGTATTTTTCCAGTTAGTAGAAAAGTTGTTGTGAGTCTCTGAACAAAACCATTTCTGAATGAATCCTCGTTTTGAAGGAATCGGTTGAATCAATGAACCGATGGCCCATTCATAAAGATCGAGAGCCGTTACTTTATTTCTGAATGAATCAACCGTTCGAACGAATCGAATGAATGAATGACTCAATGACTCATAAAGACCTTTACCGCCACCTACTGGCAGTTTCAGCGTCTTGTTTAACGCATCCTTTCATTAAAAAAAATCATATTTCCATTAAAAAAAAAAATCCGAAAATAAAATAAAACCCATATTAATAAAAAAAAAAATACTAAAGGGATAGGTCACTTAAGAATTTAAAGAAAAATCTATTTCTAAAGCTATTTTTTTTACTTTTTATTTAATGGCTTTAAATTTTCCTCTGGTGGTGATTTCTCAGATCTGATGTGCTATTTATAATAAAAAAACAAAATAAAATTACAGCCTAATTATGCCGATGCCAACATGGACAGGTATCATGACGTAAAATAAAGTGAATTAGCTGTTCAGTCTTAGTTTAGTTAATCTGGTTGAACTTTTATATATATATATTTACATTTACATATATTTACATAAATTTTGTCAATTCATTTTAAATTTAGATAAAGTTCTAGTAATTTTGTTGTGCTTTTGTCATTTTTATTAGTTGATTATTATTATTATTTTATTTAAATATGTCTATATAATTTTTATTAATTTTTATTTACATTTTCGTTATTTTAGTACATCAAGTTAAAATGAAAAATATTGCTTTGGCACCTAGCTGAAATAAAAAGCTTTTTTTTCATGCTTATTTAATTTTTCTTTTTAAGTTTTAGTCACAACCCTGGTGAAGTTGAACTCAATATACAGACATGAATCAAACCCATACAATGCCTGCTCTGATTTAATGAAGTCTTTATAGTTGCATATTCTGCAAGCAATTGCATCCTGCAGAAATGTATCGGTCATTGGTGTTTGGTGCACTGTGTTTATTATTAAGCGTCCTGAAATGTGATTGTTGAATGGAGCAAGATAAGACGCGTGGGCCTCGTTACTCCTCTATGGGACGGACTGAAGCATGAGTTAAGGCTGAGAAACACAGAGATCAGCAAAGAAACGGCACATGGAACTCAGGAACTCGATTCTGCATGGAAAACAAGATCAAATCACTGCTAACAGAGTCAATACTACAGTATATGAAATAAAAAGAAATAATTTAGAAATAAAACAATCAATTATAATCAATTGAATAATAGAAAATAATGAACTATACGAAAACTTTATATTTAAAAATATAAAATAAATACAAATAATTAGAAACACAATTAAACACTAAAAAAGTGAAAATATTTTATTTGTGTAGCTGCATGTCATGTGACAATTAACCAACGTCAGAGAAACAGTAAAGTTGTTAAATTAATGACATTTTAAAGGGGGTTGTCTGGCAAAATGTTTATGAATCCCTGATTTAACATTAGTTTAAAATCCTTCTGATCTCAAGAAAATAGCATTATATAAAACCACGTAACACAAAGGGTTAATATAAAGTTAATAAAGTTCTAAAAATAAAAATACAAAAACAGGAATATGGAGTAAAATGCATAAAAAATACAAAAATCAGGGATAATATAAAGTAAAATTCCTAAAAAAACAAAACAAAAAACAATATTGATATAAAATAAAACTCTAAAAAATGAAACAGGGTTAATAAAAAGTGAAATTCTATAAAAAAAAAATACAAAAAACAGGCTTAATATAAATTAAAATTCTATAACCCCCCCCCCCCCACACAAAAACAGAGTTAATAAAAAGTCAAATAAAAAAAAAGTTGATATAAAATAAAATTCTAAATAACGAACCAGGGTTAATATATAGTAAAATTCTTTGACCCCCCCCCCCCCACACACACACAAAACAGCTGTTAACAAAAAGTTAAATTCTAAAAAGAAAAATACAAATAACAGGGTTGATATAATGTAAAATGAAAAAAAAAAATCAAGGTTAAAGTAAAAAACAAACAAACAGGGTTAACATAAAATTCTAATAAAAACATGCAAAAAACAGGGATTATAAAATGTAAAATTCTAATAAAAATACCAAAAAAGGAGTTAATAGTTAACAAAATTTAAAACTAACATCATAAAACATTGTTATTGTACATAAAATATTTGTTTCAGTAGGTTAACTAAAACTATAAAGACACAAACCCCACACACTGATCGAAAGGCCAAATTCTGCATAAATCTCGTGCACACATGAAGCTGAAGCGCTGGAGGTGAAACACCGTCAATCTTCAGTTATCATAGTACTGTACTTGACACACACACAGCACCGGTGCCATGATAACTGAAAATGGACAATTCATGACGGCGGAGAGAAAACACAAACATAATGCACAGCAGGATAGATGGAATATCATCACTGCTAAAAGACAGTTCTGGATGTCTCCATTTTTATTGCAATATTGCTGTCTTACGGAATCAACAGATGTATTTTCCTAATCAATGCTATTCAATTTCTAATGTGATTTTTCCCTTAATGACATCAAAAACCTTTAGGAAAATAAAATCACTTGCAATGTTTGTCACATGGATGAACTAATACAAGTTTATGCATACATTTTCTAACATTGATAATAATCAGAAATGTTTCTTGAGCAGTGAATCATCATATTTTCATGATTTCTGAAGATCATGTGACACTGAAGACTGGAGGAATGATGCTGAAAATACAGCGGAGCATCACAGAAATAAATTACACTTTAACACAGATTCACACAGAACACACTTATTTAAATAGTACAAATATTAAACATTTTTACTGTATTTTTGGTTAAATAAATGCAGCTTTGCTGAGCAGAAGAGACTTCTTTTTTTAAAAACATTAAAATCTTACTGATCTCTAACTTGTGAATGGTTACTAGTGTAACTACACCAAAAATATCAAAACATACAGTAATAATCAGAAAGTTTAGTGTTAATGTCAAATATTTTATGCATTACATAGGTCACAGGAGGGTTATTATAGTTACATTAAAATAAAACCATAAGAAAAGTCTTAAAACTAAATGAACAATAACTGAAAAATATTTTATTTTAGCTATAGCTGCAAAAGAAATCGTTTTTTTTTGGTTTAACTTGATGTACACTGAAATAAAAACAAATCAAATATTTAACAAAAACTGATTTAATTTCAGTTAATTACCTAGGAAACATTTCTCATTGTCATTTCACTTGATTACTAAATAACTCAAAATGAAATGGAAAGTTAATAAAAAAAAAACATTGATATATATATTACAAAATAATAAAAACGGTTCTAATACTAACAAGTCCTAATAAATTGCTACTCTTATGCATAGCATGTGTAAAATCAAAGAAATAAGCAAAAAACAAGTCTAGCAGAAACAATTGTGACATAATAAATCAGGCTTTTTAGTTAATTAATATGATAAAATAATGAGCATGACACTTTTAGACACAGTCCTCCACAGTACTGAATGATTAGATTTAGCATATTTGTATACATTATGGCATTAATATGATTATATATATATATATATATATATATATATATATAAATTATATTTTGTTTAAAAAGTTATAATTAAGCCTAATTTAAGGTCAATAAGATTTTATACATTGTATTACATTGTTTATACATTTCGTTATTTTCATGACAATTAAACTCAAAATCAAACCTCAAAAATTTAAATAAATAAATAAAATATACATTTTTATCAAGGGTTATTAAAGTTAAATAAAATGAAACCGGAACCTTAAAAATAAAATAATATTAAAAAGAAGTCACATCAAATAAAAATAAGCAAAAAAAAAAAAAAGCAATATATATTTCAGAAACATCTCATTTTAATGGTTTTTAAATGACGTACTAAAATAACTAAAACAACTAAAACTAAACAAAAGCCACATTTTATAATATATATACATACATAAAATCACAAACTTTAAAATTAAAATGAAAACAAAAAATATAAAAATAACCATTCAAAATATTAATAAGAACTATCAAAATATTGAAATCAACATTTAATATTGAGAACGTGTTTTAATAATAAAAATCACACTGTCTGGTCTAAATGTTTTAGTTTATTATAAATTCAAGACTAAACACTATTAAATACTGTCATGATATTAAAAAACAAAATATATAAATAATATTAAATTAGAACGCAATGAGACTTTTGGGGTCAAATGGGTTTCATTTTCATGAAAATAATGTGAATAATAGACTTAGTTTTCCAATTCAAATAAAGGATTTAGATTTTGCAGTGGAGTGACACAAACAAGGACAGGAGCGTGTCAGTGACCGTACAGCTCTGCCAAAACATGCTCAACACAAACAAGCGCTCGGGTCACTCTGGAGATAACCTGACTCAAAACAACATCTGAGAGCCGTCGGATCAATGATGGACCGCTGGACGCTAAAGAGAGAAGAGCTCATGCAGGCGGTGAAATAGAGAATCATACCAAGTGAAGATAAAATGTGCAAAATTATGCTATTGTGTTATTAACATGTTTGGATTTCAAGAGCAGATTTCATATGACGACATGTTCAAAACAACCATGTCTTCTAGTAACAAAAAGCCTTTTAAAGCTGAATCATGTTCTTTCTGCACCATCAAATAATTGAGAAAATAATGACTGTTTTCAAACAGGTTTCAAACACTGCAACTGTATGCCATTGGTTGAGCAACATGTAGCCCCGCCTCTGTCTGTCACGATAACAGCTTTTTGTTGTGCGATAAATTGCTCCCGAAATAAAAGTGATATTACTGATATTTTAAAGACCATTTTATGCCACTGAATATATAATCATAATGTAACAGCATAAGGCCTACACGCTTACGAATGACAACAAACGTAAGAATTTAGCTCTTAGAAATTAAGTATTAAAATGTTAGATACCCTAAAAAAGATCATAAACCTCTTTTGTGTAGAAAGCAAAAAATGTTTTTTTTTTAACTAGCACCTCATGACTACAAGTTATGTACGAAAAGCTGCAGAAGAGGAACGTAAAAAACATGGTGATATTAATGATTAAGTAAATATAATTGGCGCGATATATCACTAAAAATGATTGAGCGCATGTACATATATTGTGCGATAAGTATTGATTATTGTGACAGGCCTAGCCCCGCCCCCAACAATAAAATATATATACTGTATATATATATATATATATATATATATATATATATAGAGAGAGAGAGAGAGAGAGAGAGATAGATAAATAGATAGCTTTTATGAATACCTACAAGTATTAATAACTTGCCACTCATTTATGTATTTCATGTGCAAAAAAAAAAATTATATATATATATAAAATAAAAATAAAAAAAATAAAATGATAAAAATTATCAATTTGAAATAAGAAAACGCAAGCCTATTAGTGACAAAGTTCTCTTAATGCATATAATATATTCTAATTTTGAAAATGTAAAATTTACCTTAATAATAACACAATATTGAATGTTTTAAAACATTTACAGAAGTGCATTAAAAACAAACCATGTTGAACATGCAGACAGTAATTAAAGATGTTTTTTAATTTAAAAACAAACAAGAAAAAAAAATGTGAAAAGAGCATAAACTCACATGTTTCCAGTTTAGTCAACCGCAGCACAATCAGATTCAGGAGCTGTTTACTACAGAGACTGACCACCAGCTACTGATTAACCTCAACACACACACACACACACACACACACACACAATATTAACTAGGGCTGGGTACCAAACTTCGATGCCTTTATCGTATTTCTTTACATTTACATTTATTCATTTAGCAGAGGCTTTTATCCAAAGCGACTTACAGATGAGGACAGTGGAAGCAATCAAAAACAACAAAAAGAGCAATGATATATAAGTGCTATAACAAGTCTCAGTTAGGTTAACACAGTACACCTAGCATGGGATTTTAAATAATATAACATAAAGAAAACAGATAGAATAAAAAAAGAATAGAGCAAGCTAGTGTTAGAGGTCTTTACACACACACACACACACACACATACAATTGCATAATTAATGAAAAGAAAATAGAATATAAAAAGATTATAAAGGTAGTTAGATTTATTTAAAGAATAGAATTAGAATAGTGAGTGTTAAAGTTAGAGGGTCAAATAAAGATGGAAGAGATGTGTTTTAAGTCGATTCTTGAAGATGGCTAAGGACTCCGCTGCTCGGATTGAGTTGGGGAGGTCATTCCACCAGGAGGGAACATTTAATTTAAAAGTCTGTAAAGTGACTTTGTGCTTCTTTAGGATGAACAATCAAGCGACGTTCACTTGCAGAACGAAGGCTTCTAGAGGGCACATAAGTCTGAAGTAACAAATTTAGGTAAATGGGTGCAGAGCCAGTGGTAGTTCTGTAGGCAAACATCAATGCCTTGAATTTTATGCGAGCAGCTATTGGAAGCCAGTGCAAATTGATAAACAGAAGTGTGACGTGTATTCTTTTTGGCTCATTAAAAATTAACCTTGCTGCCACGTTCTGAATTAATTGTAAAGGTTTGATAGAATTGGCTGGAAGACCTGCCAAGAGAGCATTGCAATAGTCCAGCCTGGACAGAACAAGAGCTTGAATAAGGTTTTGTGCAGCATGTTCCCAAAGAAAGGGCTTGATCTTCTTGATGTTGAATAAAGCAAATCTGCAGGATCGGATAGTTTTAGCAATGTGGTCTGAGAAAGTCAGCTGATCATCAATCATAACTCCAAGGCTTCTAGCTGTTTTTCACAAGCAGTTCTGTCCTGGCAAGGTTGAGTTGAAGGTGATGGTCCATCATCCAGGAAGAAATGTCTGTTAGACAAGCTGAGATGTGAATAGCTACCGTCGGATCATCAGGATGGAATGAGAGGTAGAGTTGAGTGTCATCAGCATAGCAGTGGTATGAAAAGCCATGTTTCTGAATGGCAGAACCTAATGATGCCATGTAGACAGAGAAGAGAAATGGTCCAAGAACTGAGCCCTGAGGCACTCCAGTAGTTAGATGTTGTGACTTGGACACCTCACCTCTCCAAGATACTTTGAAGAACCTATATGATAGGTAAGACTCAAATCATTGAAGTGTGGTTCCTGAGATGCCTTTTGCCAGTAGGGTTGATAGGAGGATCTGGTGGTTAACCATGTCAAAAATAAGGAGAACTTAGGTTGGTTGAGAGGTTATAGTATAGGAAGTGTCAATCATCCGATAATCGAAAAATCTTTTGGTGCCAAATTTCGGTTCCAAAAGCCAAGCAGCGTTTTTTCTTTTGCCAAGCGGCTGTGTCTGTGTGAGCTTGTAGCATAGCCTACGTGCATGTAAGGACCTAAATTCGCCATGACTGGCTGTCCACCACCATGTGACGGGAACAATTTCTGAAGATACTCGCAGTCACACAACACAAGTGTAGTTGTTTTTTCTCAAAACGTTTTCGTTTTACAATGCCAAAGAGGTCTAAAGAGTATTGCAACCAAAGCCGGTGTTACGGTTTAACTGGTTACCGTGTTATCTGGTGACCAACTGGAACTGGCTGGAACGACCGCAGCAGATTCGGTGATTCTGAAAGCACCAACTGACGTGATATTAAGTGTCTAATAAACGCAGACATGCTAATTGCATGACCCTGATATTCTTGTAAAGATTACAAGTTATTAGTATGATCGCCCGTTTCATGGCTGAAGTAGGATAAACAAAAAAATAAAAATAAAGTATGTCTGTGTTCGCGCGGGTTTCGAACACGCGCTTAAAGATGGCGCGCCGCGAGACAACAGTCACAAACCACCGAGCTACCGATCTACACCAAAACAGCTCCAGGTCTCTGGATTCAAGACAGGACTCTCGGTGTCACATCGTACAGCTGCTGAATCAAGGAAATGTGACCGTGTTAACTTGTGACCTGTGTTTACCTATTATGAAAATAAACCATAGCAGAACCATGACTACATTTTTTTTACATTCCTTTGCATTTTAGTTGGTTCAATATTAGCCTGTACACAATATCATTTGTTTATTTATTTATTTATATGTTCATGTTGTGGTTTTTGTTAATTTTGGCCAAGTTAGGATTGATACCAACCCTGAGTGTCTGCTGGCACACCCCTATCCAAAAAGCACAACAAGTTGTATTAATAATGTTATCCTGAATGTGAAGTGTTACCAGAATTTGTTTTAATTAAGGTGAAAAATAAAAGTTTTGTGTTTAATATCAAGTCGATTAACGCGGATACGCGTTTTGAGTCATTTTCTCCTGATAACCCCGAAAAGAACTTAAATTACACTTTCAGTTTTAATCGTACAGATAAGAGCAATACATCAATCGAATCTGTAAAGGGTCTACTTTTTTTGGATACAGACATAATAACAACAAAACTTTGTGCACTTATAAAATAAAGATAACAAACAAGGTGCGCTGTCTGCAGCCTTTGTCTGCGCTGATCTTCATTTACAAACACGTCATTTAAATGAACTGTAACTCCGTGAATACTCAACGAAAATACATGAGAGAGATATCTATAGAAAGCTTGACATGTCTATTTTTAAACTAAACAAGTGCCGCCGAAAACAGATATTCTGTGATAAAGTAATCCATATGAAAACAACGCGATGTCTGTTTTTCAAGTCTCCCTTCATTATATCTAATGTGACCACGCCCCGCGCTGAACGCACTATTCAGATTCAAACTGAAGCGCGCGGCTTGAATACGCCCATAACAGAAGAAAAAGCAGCGAGCCTGTTAAAGTTTTTTTTTATTTTACTGTTTGCTTCGCGATGAGAGGAATAACACATAATTCACCCCAAAAAGATGTGATGTGGTTGAGGATTTGAGAAATGGATTTCCTCAGAAAAAAAGGATGAAGCACTTTATTCAGCAGAGATCATAAACATGAGTAAGTCTCTTTTTATTTATTTATATACTTGTACTAGTTTTCACATAACGTGTAAACGTTTTACTAGTTAGACTTTTTCCAAACTATAATTCCTGACTAAATGTATAATCAAGTGAAACATTATGAAGTTTCAATAACAATATACAACACTATACCCTTCGAAAGCTTGATAAATAATATAAATGTAACAAATAGATAATTGTAACAAATGTAAAAACAATGCTTTTCTTTCCATTTATTCCCCCTAAAAACCCAGAAAAATATTCTCAGCTCTTTTCAACATTAATAATAATGATGATATTAATAACAACAAACGTTTTTTTTTTGTTTTTGTTTTTTTGTAGAAAATAAGATTGTTAAAAGGATTTCTGAAGGATTGTGTGACTGGAGTAAGCATGCCAAACAATTTGTTTGAAAGTCAGCTTTGATTGTTTCTAATAAACTGTTTAACTGCTCCCCCAAGTGGATATTAAATTATGTTGTGGGATAATTAAATATATTCTTAATAAACTACAAACATAAAATTATATAGATTTATTTTGTTCTCACATTCTCTCTTGTAACTCCTCACTCACAGTGGCACAGATGACTGAATGGCTCATTATGCAGCTCATTATGCAGCTCATTATGCAGCTCATTATGCAGCTCATTATGCAGCTCATTATGCAGCTCATTATGCAGCTCATTATGCAGCCCTTTGTCTTCTCAGGTGTAAATCACAATGATATTCATGGTAGTTGACGCCTACTCGCATATGACTTTTACCAACAAAAAGTGTCTTAGAAAATTTAAATCAATATATTGTTTTCTGTGAGTGAGTAAACAAGATGATTTTCACATCATTTAGAAAGAAAAATTCTAGGCTACAAGCTCCAGTTCTCAAAAATCCTGGGAACCATTGTTCTTTATGTGTTTTTTTGCCTTATTCAAGCGTTTTAACATTTTTAGTTTTTCACTAACCACGCATAGTATTTTTTTTCTCAAAAACACAATCATGTACATACATGCATTTCACATATTATTACAGCCCAGTTTGTGCTGATTACAGTGAGATTAGTCTTTACCCATTTAAATATTTATAAGAAACTGAAAAAAGCACAAATGTCAGGGCATGACAAAACTTCTCCAGGCCCCAAAAATACCTTTAGACTCCAGAGGGTTAATGTATTTGTGTTGATGTTGAAATGGATTTTAAAACATATGGTATCGAAAAAAGTATCGTTAGGAACCGGTATCGAAACTGAGGTATCGAAATTGGCACCGGATTGAAAGATTTTGAACAATAGCAGAGAGGATCTAATCACCGCGGCCCACCGTTCTCCATCACAAACACACACTTCCTCCTCCAAAAACCTTCTCTCAGAATGAGATGTGATAGACAAGCATCCCCAGCGAGCAAGAAGTAGTCTAGTAGACGTCTAAAAGACGTCATTCTTAGACATCCAGAAAACGTCCTCACAGGAGCCAGAATGAAAGTTTTTTTGACGTCTTTTCTGGACGTTGTTTAGACGTAAATTAAAGACGTGATAATGACGTCATTTTTAGATATCCACTAGACGTCTTTTCTGGACATTGTATAGACGTCAATTAAAGACGTGCTAACGACGTCATTCTTAGACATCCAGAAGACGTCCTCACAGGAGCCAGAATGAAAGGTTTTTTGACGTCTTTTCTGGACGTTGTTTAGACGTAAATTAAAGACGTTGTACAGACGTAGTTGTTAGACATCCAGAAGACGTCCTCACAAGAGCCAGAAAGATAGTTTTTTTGATGTCTTTTTAGGACATTATTTAGATGTCAAAAACGTGCTAAATATGTAATCTTTAGACAGCCAGAATAAAAGTTGTATTAGATGCGTTTTCTGTAGAAATGTCAAAGATGACTGTTAAAGACTCGTATTAACATGGAAATCCTATCTGGACATATTTGCAAGGATCAAAATTCAAAAAAATGTTTGCTTCAAACAGTGGCATTGAGTGAGTTAGTTCTCACTGAGAAAAACCCAGTTACTCATTGTTAATGGTTGTCGTGTCATGAAACTGCAGACAGACCATAGACCTAAATTATTTGAAAGAATATGGATTAAATTGAATATTCAATTGAATAATTGTTTAGTTTATATACTAGTCTTGCATTTTTGTATCTTATCAATATAATTGTAATAAACTGCTTACCATTTTCCTGTAAACCAAACTGATCACTCCAAGAAATCATCTAAATTTCAAAATATATTTTTATTACTAATATTTAGTAAAACTTAAAACCAGAACAGCAGTATAAATTAAAACAATAACACACTAATACTTAAAACGAGAACAGAAAGTATAAATTAACACAATAACATAATAAAACTTAAAAGTCAGAACAGTAAAGTAATAAATAAAAGTGCTATAAAATTTTGTACTATTAGCACAGTGTATTTATTTATTTATAAGCACCACCCCCGACTCTCCCAGGGGCATGTTTAAGGTGGTCCGATGCAGCCGACTTTATCTGGGCCTCTGTGGCAGCTGCATCCCATTTCATGACAGCATCTACAATCAAAGCAAAGAAATCCTGTGTAAAATAAATCAATTCAAACGCCACTGTTGTGGTTTAGCTTGCAGCAGAGATACATATTATGCTTAGATGAAAATTTGAGTAACAAATCAATTAAATGAAATAGATAACAAATTAAGTAAAATTACATCAAGCCTGATATTAAGCATTCCACACAAATTTTTTTAAAATTACCATAATATAAATTCTTACCTTTTATTGCTGAAAACAATTTCTTGTCTTCGAGACCAATTTTCTCTTTTTTGCCCTTCCCCTTCAAATTAAATAGTGTCATTAGGTGGTTGGTGAAGAGCCTAATCCAATCCAAGACAAAAATAATATGCAATTATTCCACCACACGCAGAATTGTCTTCAAATTAAAAAACAAAAAAAAACAGTGATTTTGATAGAGCATTGGCATTATACACAGCCACACTATTTTTACCTTCATCAAATCGCCTGAAAAGACACTATACAATATAACCATACAGATCTCTACATACATTAGACCTCTTAGCTGAGAAGCACATAGGGATTCATAAATTAGCCAGTGTCAGCCTTAGGCTGGCTACACAAATTGGCTGCGTCGCATGAGCCTGGCGTTTCTGTTGTGTGGCGGCTGCGTTGCATTTTCTATGTCTTTGCACACCAGAAACATGTCTGACGCTGCGCTGCTAGCCTTGTCTGTACACACGCATGTTTCCAATTGATTTACTGCAGTAGCACACTTCATGTTAAACATAAAAATATACTGATTTGATTTGAAGACAACTTTGGAAGTACTGACTTTTATTCAAGTATTTAATAAAAGTATTGCATTTTTATGTCAAAACCTAGACACTTTCAAACAACATGTAATCGCGTGAAAAATAAGCGTCGGTTCTATTTCTAGTATGCATGCGTTTTCGGTGCGGCATTCTGGGATTGGAGCCAGGCAAAGCCACGGTGCCACTGCAAATTAGCCTTAGGAAGAAATTTCTTTTGGTGTAACATACATGTTCAAAAGTTGTTTTAGTCGTACAACAGAAAACTCAGATTGGACAGATAGTCTAGCTAGCTGTATGGATTTACCCTGCAGAGATCTGAGGAGCAATTTACATAAATCGACAGAGCTTAAATTTATTTTAAAGGGGCATTCCACCCATTTGAACATTGTTTTTTATTTAAAGTGGGTCATATATGTAGTCGAAATGTAAAATAAATTTTTAATTTGGTGCCTTCGTGATCGAGGAAAGACAAAAAATAACTTCAGGACGCATTTGTATGAAAGACAACAACTCCCACAATGCACCACATTGCACAGCTCCGCAAGCCACTCCCACTAATCCAGAAAGCGCATATCTGCCTATAAGAGAAATCACTCTTCCGTCTACAAGGCTAGCTACCACCAGAGCTTGAAATTAGGGGAGAAATCCGTTATTTACCTCTTACACTTCCTCCTACAATGACGCAAAATGACGATTTTTGCGTCATTTTTAGGAGGAAGTGTAAGAGGTAAATAACGGATTTCTCCCGTTTCAGGGGAAAAAGAAAGAGTGTTGCACGACCATTCAATAGTATGACTGGGTTTCTAACAATGCAAAGCTTAATGCAAATGGGTGGAGTGTCCCTTTAAAGAAAGATAACAGACATCTGGCCGAAAAGAGTGAAATCTGGTGGAATTTCCTCTCATGCCCTCTTTTGTCCGTGAGCCCCTGTCTGTCTCTCCTTCTCCCTCTCTTAATCCTCCTGTTATTGTTGTTGGAAACCAGAAATAATGCTTTTTTATTCAACGTAGGGAATAAAACAGGGAAGTAAACCACTGCATTTTATTTTAATGACCATCCGTTTAAATAAAAGTGCATATGTCATCTCTAAGGTGGATTTGACTTACAAATTTAGCCATTTTCATAAAATATATGATATACAGTTTATCTTTTAGCACCATTTAGCCAAAAAACACCAAGATATAAAACTATCCATATTGCCAAGCCCTAGTGCACAGTCCTGCTCTTTACTTAAACCAACAACTAAACCAAACTACCAAATGAAAACAGATTGGGGATCTGTGTCTGTTAAGTTAATATGTAAATAAATACCTGTCCATCAGTTTGTGCGTGCAGTCCTTCACATCTTTCCCACCCACTCTTGCCAGCTGACAAACCTATAATTAAAAAAACACATGAAAATATATTAATGGTAAAAAATTGAGAACAGGGTCCAGTTGTTTGCTGCCCTAAAAAACATCACATGTAAACCATACAAAAATCATATGTATAATCATGAAATAATTGAAAGATTTTAACTCAAATATAAAAAAAATCCCAAAACATTTTATCAGCAGGTAAATACAAAAAGCTGAAAGAATTTGCTGGATCGATATTGAAATGTATCAATATATAAGATCTCTGCTGTATTACTCTGTTGCATATATTTTCTGGCATAAAATGCGACTCAGGGTGTGTCTCCTTACAACAAAATTAGCACGCATAATCTTTCGGAAGCATATCACCCTGACTGACTTGCAGCTTGGCAAAACAAAAACTTCCAACATTTTAATTAAAAGAAATACACTACAGTTTATACAAATTTTATTATAATAAGCAAAACTTCAGTTACCTAAGACATCACCTACCACTGCAGATGTGTTCTGTACTGAAGTGAAAAGTGGAAATAAGACCTGTTTTCCGGTTAGAACGTTCGGTGTTCCGCATAGCCCCCTATTGGCATTAGTCAAGTCCTAATTAGTCAAGTTAGTGCTGGGCGGTTTGACCAAAAATTTATATCACGTTTTTTTTTTTTTTTTTTTTTTATGATGACGGTTTTCCGGTTTATGACGTTTTTTTATTTTATTTTCATGCATAGTCAGGTGTTCAATGCATTTTCTACTCATTGAGAGAGGAATTACTGCAGTAAATTGATTTAGGATGGTCTATTTTACTGTCATTAGTGAATATTGTAGAATATTTCCACACTAGTAAAACAGGTTTGCATGGCCCCAGAAAATTATGCTGTTGCTTACAAATAAGAGCCAGTCATGCTTCTAATGAAGTGAGGAATCAGAATGCAAAGACAATTGTAGTCAAAATTCAGAACTTTAACTTTTCAAATTTCACTTCTTTTTTATTTTTTATAAAAAACCAATACAAAAAAATAGAACAACTTGCAATACAGGTACATTACACAGTATTCAAGTAAATCTAAAAAGGAAATATAAAACAAGTGACTTAGTGAAGTTACAATTTGCATTAATATTACATACACTATCACACATACAATCTCGCTCTTTTAATAAGTGTTTATGTTGAGAGGAATGGATTCCGAATGGCTACTGTTCTCTGTCATTTTACATTGTTTCTGTGTTTAGCGTGAAAGCTCACGTGATTGCCACCAACTCGGGATAAAATTTGTGCAGGACAGTCGTGCCGTGTACCGGCTGCATTGATGCGAATGTGTGCAATATCTCACGACCTCCCAAGTGTCCGAACTTGCAGCGTGTACATCCGTAACACCAGAACACTGCCGTTTGTTTACCCTCACCACTGCTTGCAATCGCTGAAGTGCAACATTTTAAAGGGTCCGTCTGAAACAGTGTCGTGTGGCGCAGTGCAACGTTCCGACTTCCGAACGTTGTGTACTTGAATACATCAGTTTGGCGGTTTATTAAAAATTAACATCGTAACGAAAATATACAGCGGCTTTCGGTATGAACTGGTTTATCGCCCAGCACTAAGTCAAGTCAAGTCAGGTTTATTTATATAGCGCTTTTCACAATACGTATTGCCCCAAAGCAGCTTCACAGTACCAAATTAAAGGTAATAATGTAACAAGGTTTATTTCTAGTGGAAAAACACAATGTGATAATGTCTATGTTTATTAAGGATAATCAATAGGATTGTAAGCTCATTAGAGGTTGAAAACTTCTTACCAAGGTTTCAAATTTGTTTTTATCCAGAAGAGAAGCCTCCTCCCTCTCGAACTCTTCCAAGGTGTTAATCTTTCTGATCTCAATGCTAGATTTAGGCATGCTCCTCTGGAGTTTTTTGACCTCATCAGTGAGAGTCACCAGCTTTGTCAGCACTATTTTTTGGAATTCTGGCAATAATGAGAAATTAAGAAAAATAATAATAATTACTCACTATAATCATGGTTCTCTGGTAACAGCAAGGCATTTCAGTAAAAGTGTGCTCTCTAGCAATCCTAGAAAAATGAATAACTATTCAATTTGTTACATAACACTATTTAACAGGTAAACTTTAACCCTGTATTTGACAAATCAGTTGTATTAAATAACAATTTTATTAAGAGATGGTTCTAGACTAAATGTCATAAATGCCAAAGCAATAAGATGAAAACCTGAAGTCTGATTCACCAGTTACAAAGAGAATGTAATGTTAATACATAAGTAATTAGTCTGGGTGTTACATGAAAATATTCTTGTACTTACTCGCTTCTGACAGGGGGAATGTGGTTGGCACATCCCTATTATAACTGGACTTTTCATGTGAAAGACCTAAGCAGGAAAGAAAAAAGTGTGTGAAGCGATCAATATATTTAGAACACTTGTACAATGTGCCTCATTAAGTGATACAACCAATGACATTCACCATCTATGGACCTACTTTCCACAGCCTGGGACCTGGGTACACCTGAGAAACCCAAACCACCAACATTAGTTATTCAGTATGAATAGTATTATTCATGCTAATTTGATATTCAATAAGACAAGCCAAATGTAACTGGCAATACTCACGACTGCTTGAATTGTCCCGGCCCACAGACCTGGATGAACCTGTGCAACCCAAATGTAGCCATTATCAATAGTGCAAATTACCCATGCTAATTTAATATTCAATAAAACACAACTGTGCCTGGCTATACTTACAACTAATTGAACTGTCCCGGCCCACAGACCTGGACCTGGATCTGGACGAATCTGTGGAACCCAAAACTGAAACATCATTTTGTCATGACCAATTAGTAACCTGCATGCTGATTTGAAAATTTAAAAATGAAAAGTTTAACTCACCACTAGTTGACCTGTCGAAGTCCAAAGACCTGGGTGTGCCTAAGCAATGCAGAGCAGAAACATCAGTGATTCATTATCATTAGTCCTAGTGACCAGCCTGCAATATTCAGCAATGAAAGGCTATACTCACGACTAGTTGTCCTGTCACGGCCCACAGACCTGGGTGAACCTAAGCAATGCAGAACAGAAACATCAGTCAGTCATGATCAACATTGTTAGTTACCTGCATGCTGCTTCGATAATTTAAAAATGAAAAGTTATACTCACGACTAGTTGACCTGTCACGGCCTGTAGACCTGGCTGTACCTAAGCAATGCAGAGCAGAAACAAACATTAGTGATTCTTTATCAACAGTCCAAGTGACCAGCCTGCAATATTCAGCAATGAAAGGCTATACTCACGACTAGTTGTCCTGTCACGGCCCGCAGACCTGGCTGTACATAAGCAATGCAGAACAGAAACATCAGTCAGTCATGATCAACATTGTTAGTAACCTGCATGCTGATTTGAAAATTTAAAAATGAAAAGTTTAACTCACCACTAGTTGACCTGTCGCAGTCCAAAGACCTGGGTGTGCCTAAGCAATGCAGAGCAGAAACATCAGTGATTCATTATCATTAGTCCTAGTGACCAGCCTGCAATATTCAGCAATGAAAGGCTATACTCACGACTAGTTGACCTGTCACGGCCCACAGACCTGGGTGAACCTAAGCAATGCAGAACAGAAACATCAGTCAGTCAATATCAAGTGTTAGTAACCTGCATGCTGATTCGATAATTTAAAAATGAAAAGTTATACTCACGACTAGTTGACCTGTCACGGCCTGTAGACCTGGCTGTACCTAAGCAATGCAGAGCAGAAACAAACATCAGTGATTCTTTATCAACAGTCCAAGTGACCAGCCTGCAATATTCAGCAATGAAAGGCTATACTCACGACTAGTTGACCTGTCACGGCCTGTAGACCTGGCTGTACCTAAGCAATGCAGAGCAGAAACATCAGTGATTCATTATCATTAGTCCTAGTGACCAGCCTGCAATATTCAGCAATGAAAGGCTATACTCACGACTAGTTGACCTGTCACGGCCTGTAGACCTGGCTGTACCTAAGCAATGCAGAGCAGAAACATCAGTGATTCATTATCATTAGTCCTAGTGACCAGCCTGCAATATTCAGCAATGAAAGGCTATACTCACGACTAGTTGTCCTGTCACGGCCCACAGACCTGGGTGAACCTAAGCAATGCAGAACAGAAACATCAGTCAGTCATGATCAACATTATTAGTAACCTGCATGCTGATTTGAAAATTTAAAAATGAAAAGTTTAACTCACCACTAGTTGACCTGTCGCAGTCCAAAGACCTGGGTGTGCCTAAGCAATGCAGAGCATTGTCATTGTTCTCTGTATTGACAGCACTCCAAATGTACAAAAAAATGAGCTCAATGTTAGAATTGACCGGAGTTCTCCTTTAACTTAGTTGACATGTAGCTGCTAGTTGAAAAGTTACTAGTTAGTAGACTGTCTAAAGTGGACTATCAAAATAAAGTGTAACCAAAAAAACTTTATGATATTTTGAAAAACACTCACTATTGGTATTACCCTATTATAACAATGTTATACTTACAAAGTCCTTGATGGGACGTCGACTCAAGTGCAACACCGTCAAACAGCGACACGAGGAGCCTTCCTTGGCAACTAAGCTAGCTTAAGTAGCTAGCACGTCCTTTTAGAGGGAAAAAAACATTTTAATTACTTAGCTGAACCAACTTGGACTAACGAAAAAAACTTTATGATATCATTTCTGGAATCACTCACTATTAGTATAACCAATATTTTAACATACTTACAAAGTCCTTGATAGGGACGTAGACTCAAGTGCAACACTGTGAGACAGCGACACGAGGAGCTAGCTTAAGTAGCTAGCGCGTCCATTTATAGGGAAAACAAATTGAATTACTTAACGTTAGCTGAACCGGGACTAACGAAAAAAAACTTTGATAACATTTCGAAAAACACTCACTATTAGTATTACCATATTATAACATAATGTTACTTACAAATTCCTTGATGGGGACGTCGACTCAAGTGCAACACAGTGAGACAGCGACACGGAGACTAACGTTAAGCGATCTTAAACGTTCGTCCATTTAGAGGGAAAAAAAAACACTTGAATTACTTAGCTGAACCAACTGGGACTAACGAAATAAAAACATTATAATAACATTTCGGGAATCGCTCACTATTAGTATTATCAATAGTATAACATACTTACAAAGTTCTTGATGGGGACGTCAAGTGTAACACGATACAGCTAAAAGCCTTGGTGCAGAATGCGGCGGAGCATGCTGCGCGGACTGCAGTCACATATATCCGTCCGCCACAGAACTGATAAACTTGTATTCCGAGCATGTTTGATCATTATATAAATCATGTTATAAAAGTAAAAAAAAAAATCAAAGTAATTGACACAGTTTGTATTTTTTATTATCACTATAAAGGTAGAACTATTTTTCACATGGGATCTAGGGAATCTTCTTGAAACCGGAAGGTGTACCCAATAAAACCGCCTTTTCCACCACACTTTTAAGAACAAAAACGAAAGGAAAAAAAAAAACACTCTTATCCGAAAAACATCTATGCTTATCACTTTTAAAAATATATAATTTTACTAATTAGCATACACGTCATAAAAAAACACCAAAACAATAAACTATAAAATAAATTGACATTTGTAGGAGTATGGGTGAAATTTATTTTATATTTGGGCTTGCCCATGTTGCTGAAGGGGTCAAGGTGGTCAGAACAGCGCTCTTTTGGAACCCCAGGCCTTTAAAAATAACTTAAGGCCAAATATGTGGAAATTTACCCATCACCCTCAAACAAAGACAATGACAAATGGAAAAAATACAATAAATAAATAACTTTTTCTAGAATAAATAATTTAAAAACTTTAGAATAATAGTCGGACTGGAAGTATTTGTGTCAACGTCTACCATTCCCACTTCCCAAAAATCATGTGGTTATAACTCACATTATCAGTTATTGTTTGGTTTATTCCTCGCCTTGAATTTGAGGGACCAGATCTGTCAATTTGTGCCAACCTGCCTGTATCCTATAGGCCTACCTCTCAGAGATGATCAGATCATAAAAAATCATTAGTCATCCTGCCACTGCTTTCCCCATTGTGACTGACCTGCCTAAGTTTAAAAGAGCAAGGTGACCAAAATAATAAAATTATGTAGAGGGTTGAATGCAATACAATTGTGATATTGACAAGGAACTAGCGTCAACTATGGCGTCGCTCCTACAGTGTTGTGACCGTTTCGGAGTGATATATGATAAGTCTAATTTTGAAGATCTAATTTCAAAATGTTACTGCATATTGTAGTGTTTTTTTGCAAATTCAGTGACTACTCCACACAGCTGATCAACACAGGACCAGTTGACCATGTTCTTGGCCTCCGTCACCTTGACACGAATTAGGGTTACTCATTTTTGGAGGTGCACACCAAAGGAGAAGCTTGTTTATTTTGGAACTGTCTTTCACGTGGATATTTTGGTGGTACATTTTGTAAATTTTTATAAAATATTATGTGAATCCTAACTTTGAATTTAAATGTTTTCATGAATGTAAAAAGAAAATTGATAATTTTTAAATCTGAAAAAATTCTGTTAGCTAAATGTATTCACAAATGTAAATTTTATGCAGCCCTTTTTTTAAAGATTTAAACATGAAATGAAAATATATTTTGAGTATTGAGTTCTATAAGAAAAACTTAAAAGCCATACAGGCTGCGCAGTGTTTAAGGACCTTAATCTGGAATGAAAGACTTTAGGAAATTGGACTGAGGGACTCTGGAAATGTTATAACAATGATGATGGTTGTTTTTTTTAACAGCCTTTTGATTATAGTGGGCAGGCCACAGTGGCCGGCCTTTAACATATTTTCAATCATTAAATCTGGATGTTTACGAATGTTTAGATTGTGGCAAAATTGGACATCTTTATTCACATAATTTGTCGAATAATTCTGGATGTCAACGTACAGATTATAACCATATGAACGTATTTCCTCAACTAGTTCTGGCTGTCAGTGGACGTTTAGATTATGGCCAGATTGAACATCTTTATTCACATTTATGGACCGTTTCTGGATTTTGTTGTAGTTTCAGTCTTTCAATCAATCTTTCTGGCAAAATGACTTCAGAGATCTTTGATGCCAGAAACAATTAGACTTTATTTTAACAAACAAAGCCGAGCGCCTCCTGCAGAAAGGACACTCCAGTTCTGTGGGGTTTCACAGATAATATACCCACATCCCTTCCAAATATGGTCACCTCCTTTAGATTATTTTTGGGTGAGACTTTGTACCAGGTGTCTTTACTGAAATAACATTCTCAGGCCTTGGTTTTCAGGCCTTTGCTACCAAAGTCAACCAAAGTCATACACACAAAGGGAATAAATAATAGTGTACAAATGTAGGCCTATAAGTAAATTGCTTATTTTCTAAATAATAAAATCTTCAACATTGTCAACGGACGTCCAGATTATAGCCTATGAACGTCTGTTCAGTGGACGTTTAGATTATGGCCGGATTGGACATCTTTATTCACGTCATTTATGGACTGTTTCTGGATGTCAACGGACGTCCAGATTATAGCCAGTATGAACGTCTTTTCTGAACTAGTTCTGGCTGTCAGTGGACGTTTAGATTATGGCCAGATTGGACATCTTTATTTGCGTCATTTATGGACTGTTTCTGGATGTCAACGGACGTCCAGATTATAGTCAGTATGAACGTCTTTTCTGAACTAGTTCTGGCTGTCTGTGGACGTTTAGATTATGGCCGGATTGGACATCTTTATTTGCGTCATTTATGGACTGTTTCTGGATGTCAACGGACGTCCAGATTATAGTCAGAATGAACGTCTTTTCTGAACTAGTTCTGGCTGTCTGTGGACGTTTAGATTATGGCCGGATTGGACATCTTTATTTGCGTCATTTATGGACTGTTTCTGGATGTCAACGGACGTCCAGATTATAGTCAGAATGAACGTCTTTTCTGAACTAGTTCTGGCTGTCAGTGGACGTTTAGATTATGGCCGGATTGGACATCTTTATTCATGTCATTTATGGACTGTTTCTGGATGTCAACGGACGTCCAGATTATAGTCAGTATGAACGTCTTTTCTGAACTACTTCTGGCTGTCAGTGGACGTTTAAATTATGGCCAGATTGGACATAAATTCACAGTGTCATGAATCGACTAATTCTGGCTGTCAATGGACGTTCAAATCATGGCCTGGACGGACGGACGTGATATCAACCTGTTTTGTACGTCCACAGACGTCGCTTGCTCAGTGGGTCTATTTCCCAGCATGCCTCTGCACCAGGATAGTGTAAACAAGCCAAACAACGCTTTGATTAAGATTCTTTCCATCTAAAAAAAAATGTGAGCAGACACAAACCCTTTCAGAGTAACAACGATCAGACTGTAGAACATTTTTAAATGTTTGAAACACTAACATCTGTCATTGGTTATACAAAATGCGTAGCCCCGCCCACAAATCACCCCATTGGTAGAATTAATGATGTAATTTTTCAGTCTGCCATTCAAACAAAAAGTCTTTTGACGTCACTTAAGATGCAAGAAATACAAACTTTTAATTAAAATTAACATTAAAATATCCAGTAACATTTTCCAACAAAGTCTGAATTAAAAAGAAAATTAAAACAGTAAATGCATTAGTATGCATAGAACAAGGAGCACATTATTAATATATATTTCATATATTTTTATAGCATTTATTAACCTTTATAAATGTTAATCAATAAAAAATACAATTGTTTATTGTTTGTTCATATTAGAGCAGTGACTAAAGTTGCCAGATCCATATTTAGATTTTTTTAAATGTTATAAAAATAGTTGGGACTAATAATTGTAAACATCATTGGGTAGTTATATTGTTTATTAAATCTTTATGGCACAGCCTCTAAAAGACTGAAGTAGCCTAATCTGTAGGATTTGATGACTTGAAGTGAAAAACACACCACAACAAAACTGACGTAATCAACAACCTGTCTACAATCATAATAATAATATGAATTGATATTATTAGTATTATTTTAATTATAGATATTTAATAAAAGAAATATATTTCAATTGCGATAAAACTAATGTATTGTAACTAAAAACAAAAGTATTTTATTGGTCTGTGAATACTGAAATTTTAATCAATATTTAATCATAAATAAATAAATAACATACATGTAATGATAAAACACCAGAAAAGCATCATAAAATTGGTCTGAAGCTATCAACAAAACAAATCTAAGACAGTCCTAATCATACAACATGAATACTCTGTTAAACGTTTACTCCGGTGTTTGACAGATGAAAAAACCCTGCAGAACGTTCAATGTTTATATGCATTACTTTGACAGTCTGGCAGAATAATGCACATAAATAATGAACAGGGGTAGGGGATAGAAAATATCATTAACCTGATAGAAAATCAAAGGAAGTCTATGAAATGTCCTCTCTAATAAAGTTATACAAAATAAGGGTTGACCAATTATCGGCACCGATATTAAGCTTTTTTTATGGTTATCGTATCAGTCATTTTCAAAACTGGTTTGCCAATATTAGAATTTAAAAGAATTTAAAGAAAGTTTTTGTCAGAGCCCTTGATATTCTTAATTTTGACATTAATTTTCATTTATACACCAGACATATATATTAAAACATTGGATATACTTGATCTGTAATAATCGGTAACGGCCCTGAAAAACAAAACAAAAATATCAGATTAGGTCAAAACATCTTAAGGCAAATAGTAGCTCCTAACTTACCAAATTATGAAAAACAATAGGTATGTCAGGTCCTAATTTTAGGACTCCTAAATTTTTGCTCTTAAAGTATTTGACAAAGCCTGGTAAAACCTGTTTCTGCCCATGGATAAAACTGATGGATGCATTAATCTGCCTAACATCTCCTTTTATAAATCATGTGGATTTCTCTAAGTGAAGAATGGAAAATTACTTTGATGCAAGTGTATAGAGGACTTTACACGACAACATTTTTGTTTGTAGTTTCATAAAACAAACAAAAATGTGTGTGTCTTCTGTTGGATTTCATCTGAAACAGCTGCGCTACAGCGCCACACTGGTCAAACCGTGGTATTGCAGGCCCTTACCTTAGGTCAATTTTATTTTAAAAACTTTGAATATGGAAAATTTTAATTTTAAACGTTATTTGAATATATACTCATATTTCATTAACATAGTATATTTTTCTTGACACATAAGAAAGTACATCTCGTTATGCTTTAGTGATGTCTGGATAGGATGTTGGAAACTTATTCTCTGCAAGAAATATTTTTCTATGCAAGGATGTTTGTGAAGTTTGTCGTTGGTGGTTCTGCGAGCTCTTTTCCAGGAGCTTGTGTTTCTGCTCTAAAGGTGTAAAACCACAGCCTCATCTGTACTTTTATCTGATCTCATCTATCGCAGTGACCTGACCTAGCTTTGAGCTTCAAGTTATCGTTACAATTGTTTCATTTGTAAACGTAAGAAGTGTTTGCTGAACACTCGCCCTCAAGACATCCTAGATGTATATGACTTTCTTCTTTCAGACGAATACAACTGGAGTAACATTAAAAAATGTCCTGGCTCTTCCAAGCTTTATAATGGCAGTGAATGGATGTTTTTACACCTAGGATGGCTTGAGTTGATGTATATTTTAAGGGTTAGTGTCAAACTCAAACCCAGAAAAAAGCTCATTGTAGTCCCTACCAGCATTTATTTGTAGTCCTTTAAATATCTCCCCTTGCATTGAACTCTGAGCATTGTAACTTTGCAGACGTTGTTTATGCTCTAACAGCAACATTACACACTAACTAAAATAAAACAAAAAAGTGTAATAAAAGTATGAAAGCATTTACTTTTCCTGCCATTTATTTCTTTAGCTTGAAATAATAATGTATATTTCTTATTTAATAAGGTGTAATCCTTCTGGAGCCACACGAACTTTAAGCCAAGTCAAAATGAAACACAAAAACATTCTGCAAAGAGGTAATATTGGATTACACAATTACTGAACTATTATTATAACAGGATTTAGTATATTCATTCTGTCATGCAGCTAACAGAAAGAAGACTGAAGCCCGTCTAACTGGCGGGTGGGGGGCCACCACCACCTCCCCTCACCCCATCTGAGGAGCTGGCTCTGTCCCTTAATAAAGGGCGACCAGTGGTTGCTGGCATTCCAGGGGGCAGTTCATCACACATACTATGCATCACAAGTGATGGTGAAAAAAGGGTGACATGTAAGTTTACCTCTATGATTTGGTTTCATTTTTTGTCCTGATAAATTACTATCTCTGTCACTTAAAGGCTATTTGAACAAGATACATTTTTTATGTAGGCTTATTTTATTTAACTGCATATGATGTATTATTTTCTTTGATAATATTGAGAATTTAACGGGTTGTGTGTTCTTATAGATACTGATGGACGGATTGTATTATTGGACTCTCCAGAAAGAAATTTGTTGTCAGGTACTTTTAGGTTTTTTACTTTTTTTTTGGCCAAATAATGTATACTTGAATATTTGTCTTGTAGGATGAAGATGATGATGACGATGAAGAGACCACATCTGCTGTGACAGAAGTGGACAATGCTGGTAGATCCACTGAGGTATGATGCATACCATTATGATGTATGGCCCCTTCTTGCATTAGAGTCATTGTCCTTTCATAGTACATACCTAGGGATTTGCCCACTGATGAGGGTCCTTCAGCCTCAGCACACAATCTTAGCAGGGTAAGAACTTGTGTCCATATTTGAATTTTATTGTCTGACCAAACCATCTCATTTATTACATTTTTCCACCTTAGTTGCCAGCAAAGGAGCTGTATAAGGTCCATCTTCAAAAACCTTATACAGCTTCAAATGGAAGAGAAAAGGCTCCTCATTAAAAAAGCAGCACTTGAAATAGAATTACTTGAGAATCGCCTTAAGGTGAGAACTTGTCTGAATATTAATCTGTTGCATGTTAAAAGTGGTCTGTCTGTCTGTGTCTGTCTATCTATCTATCTATCTATCTATCTATCTATCTATCTATCTATCTATCTGTATGTATGTATGTATGTATGTGTAAAGCAATATAAAAAATAAAAAAAACATTTTAATGAATTGTACTTTTATTGTTTTTCAGGAAATGAAGAAATAAACTGCCTGGCAGACCAGTGCAAAAAAAACTAATAAAAGTAATTTTGACAAATCCTGTCTCAAAGTCTTCTTTTTAAAGAAAAAATTAAGTTGTTACCTGCACATTGATATTATGAATAGATTTCCTATTAACATAGTCTCCCTCATTTATTGATGGAGCTTTAATAGAAATGTGAGTGCCATCAATGCACCCAATTACATTGGGAAACCCTGAAACAGAAAGTTATGGAAGTATGAAGTGTGTGCATAATGAATACATGTATAGATATTAATAATATGACTAAATATTAAATATGCGTCATATATTTTACTACAAAGGACAAACCTGCCACTCTGTGGAATTCGTCTTTAATAACAAGCAGAGGTTTATGGCCAGGGAACTGTACAAACGTGGGTAACAACTGTTTAAGTGCCAGACACACTGTACGAACGGCTCTACACACAGTTGCCTTTCCCACATGCTCTGAATCGCCCACACTGTACAAAAAATGGCCAGACGCAAAAAAACTAAGTGCTATGCACAGAATGTTTTCTGTGCTAAGCGCACAGCCGCGGTTTGTCACATTTGCGATATGCAGTTTTAAAAGACGTGTTAAATAAACTAATGAATCCTTTGCAAAACGATAACGCTCGTTTAAATATTCATTAGGGTATGCAAACACATCAATACGCGGTCTTAGTTATAACCCTCTCCCGACGAAAAAAACCTCGTATAATTTGTGCTTCTACGTCCACAGGATGCCATGCTCACCAACCTTCTGAAACGAAGTTACACTGAAACATAACCTGCTCTCGAGCAGGTTATCTTCAGAGAGTCAGTTGCTATGGTTACATACATACCCAGAAAGTTACCTCTGTTTTTGGAACCGAACGTTGAGGTTATCCACGAACTTACCCTTAAACATACCCAGGTATGTCACATAACCTGCTTTCTGGAATACCCCCCAGAGCCCGCGAGGGACAATCCACAAAACGATGACGTTACACCTGATGACCACCAGAGGGCGCCAAACTCCATCCGTTTATATATACACCAGCAGTACTAAGTTGTTATTATTACATACAAATACAATAAAATGTGTGTTTTTAAGTAAATGTTTAATGATTTAATTTCTGTGCCATGAACAGTGATACAGTAGATAGGCCTACTTTATTTACAATGGCAGAGCTAGAGTTTTATTCAGGGAGTCCATAGATCATGAGAAATTGCGTAAAAAATGCAGGAATAAATTCTAAGGTTGCTGCTTACTTCACATTACCCCACATTAGATATATCCTAACGAAACTTCAATTTGGAATTTGTTCCTCTTATTTCTATTATTTGACTAACCAGCGGCTGGAGCAAAAGATCCTAACTTTTTTTTAACTTAAACTGTGAGTTTTGTAGTGTACATTTTTCTCACTAGTTTATGGACACTGAATGGATTTTCTGTGGTTAGTGACAGTGTTTTCAAGCTTATGAGTGATCACATAAGACACCTATCAATCATTCAGTAAGTTCTTGTATCTTTAAACACTTTATTAAAATGCACTCCTGCTTGACTTGAACCAAGGCTAAAATAAATGCTTCTTTCAGTTCGATCAAACAAAGAAAATGAGATAGTGGCATGTTCATTTTAGGGGTGGCACCGGGACCCCTCTGTCTCTGTTTCTGCCACTGATTTATTAATCTAATTCCAATAATACACATCATGGTTTTAACAATGCAATGATTGTCTATTTTAATGATGTCTTTTCATAGCTGAAGATTAAATGTCTGGAACAAACATAAAACAATAAAACCCAGACATAAAAGTGTAAAGTATCAGAAATAAATGATGAGTTTCCAATAGTTTTAATGTGACCTCTATTTAACAACAGAACAAAAGCTGAAATCTGTTTAAATCAAAATTAAACGGGACTTAAAATAATTAAACAATAAAACAAAGAGTCATGGATAAAATACTTCACCTGTGAAAGACTTTCCCTGTTTAATAATTTATCACATCTGTTCTGCAAATTTTCATGAAGCTTTTTCTTACAAAGAAATTACTCAAAAGAGCGTTTTCTGTTCTCTGAAGTTCATGTTCATCATAAAACGAAGCATTAAGAGCAGGGGTGTAAACTTTTGAGCAGAATGAAGATGTGTACGTTTATTATTTTGCCCTTCAGAAGCTACAGAAGATAAGAGCATGTTTTCCAGAAGACAAAATAAGTCAAAAAGAATGCAGATGAGTAATACCTGGAATGCTGATCTCTTAATGAACATCTGGACAGAAGGAATGACTTAAGTTTAGCTGTGTGTATTAATGCATCAACAACGACTGTTTTTTTTACATTGACAGAATAATTACAGATGTCTCAAACAATGAAGAATGTGTTGTCCAGAAACTGATAAAACAACAGAAACGATGTGCTGTGATTAAAAACTGACTGATTCTAAAAGAATCTGTGCTGAATTCAAGCATTTCTCACTGGTATTCAGCACAGAATAAATGTACAAATTATTATTATTTTTTTAGCAAAAGCATGCAGATGAGTTACATGTAATGTTGGTCTCTTCCGTCTTAAGTACATCAATCATAGATCATGAACAATATTTCCTGGACACCGTGTATAAAAATTAACTTTAGATATATAGCTACTTTTGTTCTTACAAAACTTTGTTAAATAATGCCAAATACCTATAGAATATAATGCAAGTAACTTTCATTTCCATTTATGAACTGGTAAATCCTGTAGTGATTGACACTTAACTGAAAAACAGATACAATCAAAACCTTGCCTTCTGAAGAAACCGGTGATATGCAATGCTTTCCAGCGGAAATCAGATTAGACAATCTGATACATACATGGTTCATAAATGATTGACACATTGAAACATTGATCATAACAAATCATTATAAACCTTAGAAACATATAAAGGCAAATAGAGTCACTTCTGACAATCAAACAGCCTGATAAATTATCAAATAATTTTTTTCATTCTGGCATTATTACATTATTCTGGCATTTTTGATTATTGGTGTGACTTTTTTCTCTACTCAATTCTTTAATGCATGTGTTCATTAAATATTATAAAATGATCAGGAGACTATATAATCAGGAGATAATAATTTGCTCATAGATGTATATTTTCCCGCAGAGTTCTGTCAACTCTGATTGCCTTAACAGTTTGTTTAAATAAAAATGTATTGTAAGGGGAAAATAATGTAAGGTGTGTGTGTGTGTGTTCTGATATGGTTTATGAGGACACAAATGTATGTGGTTTAAGATTAAAAAAACACAGTGTAGTGTATCTTTCAACATGGATCGGATATCCATTCAGTGTTTACTTCATGCTAATAAGAATGCCCTCCTGCTTCGCTTGAACTTGAGCCAAAAAAACGATTAATCGTATTTTTATTGTGATAACGATATTTGTATCTCGGTTTCAATGAATGTGATGTTGATCGGGTACGAGTCTTGTGCAAACTGTGCTCCGGTTCCACCCAAACATCCCACGGTAACATAACAAACCTCATGAACCACCTTAAAAGCCACCACATAGTCCACGACACAGACAACAATATCAGGGACATTGTGTTACACAATACCATATTTGAGGCGATTGCGTATCATTTAGCCAAGTATATGAGTCCAATAAGCACTGTGAGCAGTAAGGGTTTAAAAAAATGATTGCTACACTTGACAAAAGATACAACATCCCCTCACACGTATGCATTACGGAGCTAATATGGTTAGGGAAGCATCTGTAAATAACTGGACAAAGCTACACTGCTTTGCTCATAGATTGCATTTATCCGTCGGTAAGTTAACATTTTTTTCCCCTGATATAGTGAAACCATTGACAATTTTAAAAATGCCTTTAGTAATTGTTCTGATATTACAGAGACACCTAGAGTCATAAAGTATAACCATCTTGACAAATTATCATATTACAGAGATTTATAAATGCTAAAGAAAAACAAGCTATATTTGACTGGTCAAATACCATTAAATGTGAATGTATGTGCATGCATGTGTGTATAAGCAATTTAGAATAAGTCAGTGTGTACTAATATATAGTTAATAATAGTCTTATCTATGTGTGTCCTGCATAATTATGACAAAAAAAAAAAGTTAGTTAAGTTAGATGCACTGTCTGAAGAAAAGTACGTCAGTGTGTCATTTGTAAAGCCAGTGCTTCATCTTTTCAACTCGTCAATCTTGACAGTTAAGGATGATAAAACTGACCTGTCAAGAGTAATAAAGTGGAGTACCTAAATGAAAAATAGAGCGACCCACATATCCAGGCTCTTCTGGACATGGCATCTACTTTGGATCCACTTTTTAAGATGAGATACACTGCTGAGGACAACAAAACATCAATACAAGCTAGACTGAAAGCTGAGATGCAGACTGTGGTGCACTGAGATTTATATAGAGATTCGTGACTCCTTAAAATTAGTTCTATATGTCTTTCGGCAAAGAAATACTTGTGCATACCAGCCACAAGCTCTCCTTCAGAGAGGGCTTTTAGTTCTGCCCGAAATGTAGTTATTTGCTTGCGATCTTCCCTAAAGCCAGATCAAGTTGACAGGCTTGTGTTTTGAGCCAAAAATCTGTAAAATGTATGCAAAAAATACGTACTTGTTGGCATATAATAGGGCAGTAAAAAAAAAAAAGACAGTTTCCATTCCATGTGATAAAAACTTCGAGCAAAATAATCGTGGTTATCACTTTTTCTGTTATCGTGCACGTTCAACACCTGTAATACATGATGTGTAAATGCATGAATAAAACATTTAGAAAGCTTTCTGCATCCCCTAATCTAAAGTGTAAACTCTTCATCATTTATAAATGTGTTACACATCATTTGGAGACCTCTCTTACCTGTTACAAATTATTTGTATATATGTACAAGTCATTTTTAACATTTTCTGCATCCCATAATCCCATTATTGAGATAATTATACAAAACAATTTTGATATAAATACTTCATTGATTTATAAGTTAAAAAATAATGTATCAGCTTATAACTTATAAACCATCTACTAATGATCTGATTTAAATGGTTTTTTTAAAGATAACTTACAACACATTTATAAACGTATAGTCATGTTTTGTAAATGATTGGTTCATCATTAACTAATAATTTATAAATGACTTATAACTGAACGTTATTATAAAGCGTTACCAATGCCAGTGTTTCCTGTCATAGCTATGCAAATATTTGATTTCTAATACATAGCTATTCCCTTTGAGTGGTCCCTTAAAGCATCTAGCAATGGAAGTTTCCACCACTGAATAAAAAATAAAAAAGGTAATTGTGACTTATTATCTCACAATTCAGTCTTTTTTCTCAGAATTCTTTGATACAAACTCAAAATTGCGAGCAAGGGGCATAGTTATGGTATGAACATTCGGGAGGATGAAGTGTGAACCATTTGCTTAGCAGAGTCCCAGAACATGACCCCACATAAGGTTTTTTTTTTTTTTTTTGATTTCTTATGTTTATTTTTGTAAAATTGTCTTTGTGGTATTATCCACACATGCAAAGTTGGCTGATAAAATAGCTGCAATAATATCCAAGTAATAATATAATAAAACCATCATTTTAAAAATGAATTAATATCACTTATATAAACAACAAAAAATCCCTAAGATTTATAAAATATTATAAAGAAATGTTTAAAGAAAACACATGTATTTAAAAGATTTCCCTGTATTTTAATGTTTTTATGTTATTGTATCAGTTGTGGTAGTGAATGTATTTTTGCGCCTCTTTGTCTTGTCATCCTTTTTTATTCATTTATTTATTTTTATTATTGTTATTTATTTATTTGTATAATCCTTGTTTTGTTTTATTATATGTATCTTTTTGTAATTCCTTGACAATGTTCTTATGGTATTGAGCAAAAAAAAAAAAAAAAGATCCGGGTACTGTCACGATGAGCAGAATGAGATTGTGAGTGGATCGTTTATTTTTATTCATTAACAATAAAACATGCATGCTTTCGTTTTATTAACTTTATTAACAAATGTAAGTGTGTGTATTAGCAGCGTTTCCTCAAGTTAAAGAAGTTGTTAACATGAACATCTGCTGTTTATTTCTCTCAATGTCCACACTTTTATAGCATTAAAATGTGTATTTTCATGTGGTTAACTAAATGTGTAGCCTATTAACAGTGTTTTTTTTAAATCTCTTAATTTGTGGAGGACGCCAGCGCACAGAAACGTTCTTTGTTTGCATTAGTTCAGAGTTACTGCTAGTTTTAATGTAAAAGAATGCAATTCACTTCATAAACTATAACTTACATCATTAAAAAGCTCTACGACTCAAGTTTCATATTCATATGGATAAAAGCGTCAGCAAAAAAAAAAAAAAAAAAAAAAAAAATTATATATATATATATAGATCTCGATTTCGTTTTTTCATTTACATAACTCCTGCCATAAATTAAGAAATTGCTGTCACTGAGAGATTAAAATCTTTTTTGGTTTAAAATTCTTTAAATTTCACGTACATGTAATACGTAGCCTAAACAAACCTGCGTGACCACATCAACAAGGGATTATCAGTATTTATTAATATTTTATTTAAATTAAGAAACTTTACATAAAATAATTATTTAATTAATAAATTATTATGAACTAAAACCTCCACAGGGTCATTTTACCCTTTCAAATTTTTCAAATGTAGGCTATCCAAGTCTCATAGTTACTGAGTCTTAATAAAATCGTTTTATTTACAATCCCCTGTTCTTAAAAAAATTTTTCCAGATAAAACCATAAAAACTGGGCATTTATTTATATTAATATTTATTTATGTCATTGAGCAAAGTGTTAAATTACTGCAAACAGTCACACAGCACACGTTCAAATTAAATATGTTTAGCCTACTCATAAATGTTCAAAATGTAAATTAATTGTTTTTTTTTTTTATTATTGAGTTTTTAATTTATTTTTATCGTTTATTGTTTGCTACTGTGTTGCTTATTTATTCCTGAAAAATAATAATAATCTAAATTATGATTTAATGAATAACATTTTTCATGATTACCCCAAGTTTATTGGTGTTGTTCTCTTATGCAAAGTATAAATTATATAACTAAACTAATTAACAATTAATTGAATTTCTCATTGTATCATACATCCTATGTATTATATATTAGTCTATTTAGGGTATTTTTGTTGTTTAAATAACATTTGAGTTATCTTAAAACATTTTATTATAATATTACACCACCAAAATATATATTTATTTCCTTGTAATTCTTGTTGTCATTGCAGGCTGGCTTATATTCATCATTAAGAAAAGTTATTAGTGTAACCTGCTTAAAAATAGCCCTGAACTGAAAACAACAGGACAAAAAAAAAAAAATCTTGATGAATTAAAATAACCATTTTATAACGTTTTAGCCATATCAATATCATATTATGATATGACAAGTTGCAAGATGGCGCCGCACATGGCTGCTTCAGTGCTTGGCTCTCCAGTGTTTGTACTGTTTTTGTTCGTTTTTCCTGTTTTTTGTTTAACAAACACGATCAGTTTCACCAGGGATGAACTGCTGAACATTTGGCAGAACACACCACATGATATTTTTCCGGATTTCTATTATACAGACGTTTTACTGAACATTGTTATCGGAGGAGCAGCGGCGCTGATCAAGCGCTTCAGGACGCTCAGACGGGGAAAGCGAGCTGGCGTGCTCGTCAGACTCAGGAAGCGCGGATTTCGAACGCCGTTGCCTAGCATCCATCTCGCAAATCTCCGCTCTCTACCCAACAAAACGGACGAACTGCTTCTGCTCTCTCGGACAAATAAGGATTTCTCTCACTCTGCTGCTCTGTGTTTCACGGAAACCTGGCTGAATGACGCCATACCGGACAGCGCACTCCATCTGCCGGGCTTTCAGCTGTTCAGAGCGGATCGCGACGCAGAATCAACGGGGAAATCGCGCGGCGGCGGGACATGCTTTTACATCAATGAACGGTGGTGTACAGATGTAACTGTGTTAAAGAAGATGTGCTGCCCTGATCTAGAAACGCAGTTTATCAACTGCAAGCCGTTCTATTCGCCGCGGGAGTTTCACTCGTTCATTCTGGTTAGTGTTTACATCCCTCCTCAAGCACATGTGAGCTCAGCTTTACAGAAACTCGCTGATCAGATCACAGAGACAGAACAACAACACCCGGACTCTGTTTTAATCATTCTTGGGGACTTTAATAAAGCCAATCTCTCCCGTGAACTGCCAAAATACAGACAGCATGTTACCTGTCCCACCAGAGACAGTAATATATTGGATCACTGTTAGACCACAATAAAGGATGCATATCACTCTGTTCCACGAGCAGCTTTGGGACGTTCTGATCACTGTCTGGTTCATCTTATACCGACCTACAAGCAGAAACTTAAATCTGCTAAACCTGTAGTAAAGACTGTGAAGAGATGGACCAGCGAAACAGAGCAGGATTTACAATCTTGTTTTGACATCACAGACTGGAGCGTTTTTGAAGCTGCTACCACCGATCTGGACGAACTCACAGAGACTGTAACATCCTATATTAGTTTCTGTGAGGATATGTGTATTCCTACCAGGACTTATTTAACATTCAACAATGATAAGCCATGGTTTACAGTAAAACTCAGACACCTTCGTCAGGCCAAAGAGGATGCCTACAGAAATGGGGACAGGGTCTTGTACAATCAGGCCAGGAACACACTGAACAAAGAGATTAGAGCGGCTAAAAAGACCTATGATAAAAAGTTGGAAGACCAGTTTACTTCCAACGACTCTACTTCAGTTTGGAGAGGACTGAGAGCCATCACAAACTACAAGACACCATCCCCTTGCACTGAGGCTAATCAACGACTTGCTAACGACCTGAATGAGTTTTATTGTAGATTTGAAACCCCCAACACCCACTCTGACCATCTCCCTACACAACCATTAACACCTCCTGCAATCCCCCTCTCCATACCTCCTGCTCTTCAAATCTGTGAAGATGATGTGCGCCAGGTCTTCAAGAAGAACAAAAGAAGAAAAGCACCAGGCCCAGATGGCGTTACACCAGCCTGTCTGAAAATCTGTGCTGACCAGCTGGCCCCCATCTTTTCACAGATCTTCAACAGATCTCTGGAGTTGTGTGAAGTGCCTTCCTGCTTCAAACGCTCCACCATAATCCCCATTCCAAAGAAACCCAAGATAACAGGACTTAACGACTACAGACCTGTGGCTCTAACGTCTGTCGTCATGAAGTCGTTTGAAAAACTGGTTCTGGCTTATCTGAAGGACATCACTGGACCCTTACTGGACCCCCTGCAGTTTGCGTACCGAGCAAACAGGTCCGTGGATGATGCAATCAACATGGGATTGCACTTCATCCTGCAACATCTGGACAAAACAGGGACTTATGTGAGGATCCTGTTTGTAGACTTTAGTTCAACACCATCATCCCAACAACCCTCCCGACCAAACTGACCCAGCTCTCTGTTCCTAACTCTATCTGTCAGTGGATCACCAGCTTTCTGACAGATAGGCAACAGTTAGTGAGACTGGGGAAATTCATGTCAAACAGCTGCTCCACCAACACTGGTGCCCCTCAGGGATGTGTTCTCTCCCCTCTGCTCTTCTCCCTGTACACCAACGACTGCACCTCTAAAGACCCCTCTGTCAAGCTCCTGAAGTTTGCAGACGACACTACAGTCATCGGCCTCATCCAGGACGGTGACGAGTCTGCTTACAGACAGGAGGTTGAGCAGCTGGCTGTCTGGTGCAGTCTTAACAACCTGGAGCTGAACACGCTCAAAACAGTGGAGATGACTGTGGACTTTAGGAGAAACCCCCCTGCACTTTCCCCACTCACCATCATGAACAGCACTGTGACTGCAGTGGAGTCATTCAGATTCCTGGGAACCACCATCTCTCAGGACCTGAAGTGGGACAATCACATTGGCTCCATTGTGAAAAAAGCCCAACAAAGGTTGTACTTCCTTCGCCAGCTGAGGAAGTTTAACCTGCCACAGGAGCTGCTGAAACAGTTCTACTCAGCCGTCATTGAGTCAGTTCTGTGTACTTCAATTACTGTCTGGTTTGGTTCAGCTACAAAATCAGATATCAGAAGACTACAGAGAACTGTTCGGACTGCTGAAAGGATTATTGGTGCTCCCCTGCCCATCCTCCAAGAACTGTAAACATCCAGAGTGAGGAAAAGGACTCAGAAAATCACTCTGGATCCCTCACATCCAAGTCACCCCATCTTTGAACTTTTGCCATCTGGCCGGCGCCTCAGAGCCGCAAATACAAGAACAGCAAGGCACAAGAATAGTTTCTTCCCCCAGGCAATCTACCTCATGAACAGTTAAATGTTTCCCACTTAAACTTATGCAAAAATGTGCAATATCCTTATATTTATTTGTTACCCCTCCATCCTAGAACATTCCTGCATCTCACTCAATCCTATTCCATTATCATTTATAGCACAATTGTTTATACACCTATTTATTTGCCAATTTGTAAATCTCCTGTAAAGGTTTTTTTTTTTTTTTTTGTCTGTGTGTTGTCTCTGTTTACTGGAAGCTTATGTCACTAAAACAAATTCCTTGTATGCGCAAGCATACTTGGCAATAAAGCTCTTTCTGATTCTGATATCATATCACGCTTTTAGGTATACAGCGACCTCTGGTGGTTTAAGGGTTAACAATCGTCCTGGGCTAACGGACTATGCTGCATCAAGTCAATGTATTTTATGGTTATTATTACTATTATTGGTAATGTTTTATAAATTCGTCGTCAAGTGACGACACAGCTGACTCCGCCTTGAGCCATCTAGCCTTTCTATACATGTCTATGGAGCCAATGGGATCACTCGGGGTCCTAAGCGGACTCGATTTCTCATGACAACGGCACTTCAAGGGAGGCATGTTGTACACGCCCCCTTCCCTTGGCTCCACCCCCATTTCAAAACAGTGCCAGAAAGCGAGACGCGCAAGTGCAAAGGGAAAAAAGGTGCTAATTTTGTATAATCTTTTCAGTATGTATATTTGTCTCGAGGGCTGCTCGTGATAACATGGGGCTTGTTGATCCTACCGCTTGTTTCCATCTGCTCCCCCAAGCATTCTAACATTATATAATTTTTGCGCACCAGAGCGCCGCTATCAATATGTGGTGTATTTAATTTTAAAAAGTAAATTAAATTAATTTAATTTGCATGAGAGCTTGCAGTCGCAGTTAACTTTCACTTTCGTTTTCGCGATTGCACGCATACTCTGTAAAGGGAGCACATCTTACGTTAGATGATATTTGTTGGGTTAAAGATTTAAAATATTGCATAAATTACATTTTAGACTGAAATGCTCAATTACTCAAACATTTTGCATTTTACCTATAATAAAACTGTGCAAATTTTTTTGTGAAGGAAGGCCACTAGAATGAAGACTGTGGGATTTAAGTTAGTCAAACAGGAGAAACAATGACTGTCAGAAGGCTTTTCAATCTACAAACCGCCATCATTTACCATGGATTTACTGTAGTAACACGCACTGCACTATGGTCTTTTTCCAAATATTTGGGACATTCACTCTGAATTTTATTAAAGGAGTAATGGTATATATTTGCAGTATGTATTTGTGATTAAGCTAAAGCAAAGTGTGTATTTATGCTGAATGTTTTTAGACTACTGTTTTTCATACAAATAGGCTACGTAAAACCATATAGCTATATTTTTACCATGGCATTGAGGTGTGGTTTTAACTGTGATTATCATGATTTAAAGGTATGCTACTATGGGAGAACAATGATTAATTTAAAAATAAATAAATAAATAAGAACTTGGTCAGAATAAATTCAACCACATAAAACTGAGGTTGCTTCAATTTTTACAGATGTTACTGATTTTGATAATGAACAAAAATGTACCTCTGCATCCTAACTCAAGCTACTATCAAATGTGCATTTCTAAGAGATAAAAAGTGATATAATTATTATTAATATTATCAGGCATCTCAAACCTGTTTCTTGATTTGAAACAATATTACTCATTAGAACATGGCGAAACAAAAAAAAATAAATTTATATTTAGATATTTATTTTCTTAAGGAAAATGAATGGTCTGGTTTCTACAACTTTCACTTTGGAGCAAAAATCTGGCTTCAAACTTGAAAGATTTGATATTTATCGGGATAATTATCGATGTCAACTGATATGAAAGAAAAAAATTATAAATGATCTGATATCTGATTTTTTTTTTTGTCCACATCGCCCAGCCCTAGTTTTTATGAAGGTTGTGATCAAAGGCAGAGCCTTTCTTTTCCATGGTTGCATAATTGTTCTCGGCTGGGGTCAGCTTTCTGCTATGAAATAACACGGGATGTTCTTCACCTTCCTGGACTTGAGACCGAACCAATCCCATTTTGGAGGCGTCCGTTTGCAGCAGGAAGGGGCACTCAGAAGTGAGTGCCCGCTTTACCCTATAGAAGGTCTCTTCAGCGTCGGTGTTCCAGGTTATTCGCTCTGGCTGCCCCTTTCTGCTCAGGTCTGTCAGAGTGCCGGCTAGAGAGGAGAAGTTAATGATGAAGCAGCGATAATACACCACCAACCCCAAAAAAGCTTGTACCTGAGTCTTCGTGTTAGGTGTTGGGACAGCGCACACTGCCTCCACATTTTTTTCCATGTAAGCTGTAACTGCAAGTGGCCATTAGGAGTGGAGAAAACAGTTTTAGGTTTTGCATTTTCAGAGAGTGGGACTTGCCAGTAACTCTCGGTTAGGTCCAGATTAGAAATGAACCGGGCCCTTCCCAGGCGATCCAGGAGATCATCCACCCGAGGCACTGGGTAACCGTCGAACTCTGAAGAACTGAATGATCAAGTGTTAAAGCTTGGTTTTCTGGGCAGCAGACAGGTGGGGGTTCACATCCACAAGTACAGATTCCATGGTAGCAAGTGTGGTGAGTTGGTCCCTGGTCCCTATCTAATTTTTCAGTAGGTTAACGTGAAACAGTTGGTCCGTTCTCTGCCGGACTGGCTGTGTCACTTGGTATGTCACCGGGACAATCTTTTCTAAAACCATGTATGGACCCTGCCAGGTGGCGAGGAATTTACAGGCTGTGTTGGGGACAAGGACCATCACTCGATCCCCGGCCTGGAATTCTCATGTCTGGACTGCCTGGTTAAAATGACGTTGTTGGGTTTGATGAGCTTTGGCGAGGTGTTCCCAGACTAATGGCATGACACAGTCTATTCTCTCTGGGGTGTGGGCTGGTGCTTTTCCCAAGCCTCCTTTCACCACATCAAAGAACCCCCGGGATTGTCTGCAGAAAAGGGGCTTGAATGGGGTAAAGCCTGTGGATGTCTGAGGAACCTCTCGTATCCCAAAGAGCACGTTGATGTGTTGTGGATTAATTTTGTTGTGTTGTGAGCGTAATGTCACTGTGTTGTGAGAATGTAATTGTGAGCTTATGTTTGTGCATTACTGGGACACCGTACAAACCCCTTCATCTAAACCTCTATACTTAACAGTCAGTCGCACACATCTGCCATGTTTGTAGTTTTTTTACGCTTTTTATTTGTTTGTTTGTAGTTCTGAACAAAATACTTCTCAAAAGCACATTGGATTGTGAACAATATTAGCAATTAGAGTGTGTACGGATCTACACTTCAAAAATCAACCTGAAATAGTAGACAATTCAGTGACTTCTTGCATACTCTTTTCAACATACTATGCTTTGGGACACAGTTATTCTAATCTCACATACTTTTAAGGATGCATAGTATGCACATTGGGATGCAGGGCAAGTCTGATGCAGCTGAAGCCCTCAAACTCCATGATGTGTGTGTGTGTGTTTGTGTGTGTGTTTGTGTGAGTGTGTGTGTGTGTGTGTGTTTGTGTGAGTGTGTGTGTGTGTGTGTGTGTTTGTGTGTGTGTATGTGTGTATGAATGTATGGACATAACAGTTTGTTTACTGGGATTTGATCGCATTTATTTGTGTATATTGAAATAAATAAAAAAATAGTTTGGCATTAGTGGATACTTTCGAAATAATAAAAATAAATACTTATTTTATTATTATTTGTTTGGAAAAGTCATATCATATAGCATGTACTGACTAAGTCCTAAATGAAGTCTAGTACTGGTTGCTAATATGGTGGATTAAATTTTGACGTGTGCCTGTATTGCCTCATACAAAACCAAACGGAATCTTCAGTAATGTCAAGTATTATCTAGCAAGTTTATTTTCCTCCATATATCTTACAGCGGCAATATCTTAACTCATAATACATATAACAAAAACAACAAACCGAATTGTTCACCACAAAGACAAGGCACAAAGGCACAGTCGAAAACTGTTTGCTTCCCAATCAGCAACACCTGTGTCTGGATTTCCTCTGAGTTAAATGATCTACCCAGGCTGATCCGAGATCAGCTGAGCCACAAAGCACATACACCCCCCTAGTGGCACAGGAAAAAATTACATAAATAATACAAAATGAATATGGCTCATACACTCCAGCCCCTAATTGCGTCTGCCAGAGCAATTACACCAAATTCAAAAAGAGCCATAAATACTGAAAATATAGCTTATATGAAATGGAAACCAATTACTCTTTAGCTTCATTAAGCAAGCATATTTTAGTTATGGGTCGTTCAATGATGTTTGTCTTGGTCTTCAAACGAACCACACGAACCAGACCTCTCTTATCAGGAAAGGTTTCCAGGACTCTTCCTAACATCCATGACCCACGTGGTGCTGTGGAGTCCGCAACCATGACCAGGTCTCCAGGAACAAAATTCCTCTTCTCCTGGTTCCATTTTTGACGCTCCTGTAAAAGCGGTAAGTACTCGCGGATCCACCTCTTCCAAAAGATATCCGAGATGTACTGGGTTTGTTTCCACCTTCTTCTTGCGTAAACATCCCTTTTGTCGAACAGTCCTGGTGGGAGAACTGGTTTTCCTTTAAGGAGTAGCAGATGGTTTGGCGTCAACGCCTCAAGATCGTTGGGATCCTCTGACAGTCCTGTGATGGGGCGATCGTTAAGCATAGCTTCAGCCTCACAGAACACGGTATGGAACCCTTCGTCATCCAAGGTTTGCTGACGGAGCACAGAGCACAAGATCTTCCTGATCATCCGTATCATGCGCTCCCATGCACCACCGTGATGTGACCCAGCTGGAGGGTTAAAGCTCCACTTGATTCCCTTCTTGGACAAGGCTCTTTCAATGCGGTCATGATTCAAAGAGGCTAAGGCTTCTCGCAGCTCCCTTTCCGCACCCACAAAGTTGGTGCCATTGTCAGATCTCAAGTGCGAGACTTGTCCTCTTCGACAGATGAACCTTCGCAAAGCGTTGATGCACGATTCTGTGTCAAGAGAATAGGCTACTTCCAGGTGCACAGCCCTGCTTGCCATGCAAGTGAATACTACTCCATATCTTTTCACGATGCTACGCCCTCTTTTCACGTCAACTGGCCCAAAGTAATCTACGCCAACGTTAGTGAACGGCGGTAGATCAGGAACCACTCTCTCTTCTGGCAGGTCTGCCATTTTTTGCTCACCAGTTTTTCCACCATGGAGCTTACAAATGAGGCATCTTGATATGATCTTCCTCACTGCAGTAGGTCCACTTGTGATCCAGTATTTTCTCCTTGTAGCGGAAAGAACATGATTTCTACCTCCATGTCCAAGCTGTAAATGGACATGACGGAGGATAAGATCGGAGATATGTTGTTCCTTTGACAAGATGAGGGGGTGTTTAATGTCCTCAGGGATTGCTGCCTTTTTCAGCCGTCCCCCAACTCGTAGAAGTCCTCCTTCTAGAACCGGATCCAATTTGAGAATGCTGCTACTTCTCGGCACTTGTGGCTTGCCGGAGGTTAGTGCAGCAAATTCAGTGGGGAATCTCTCTTGCTGGCAAAAAGCGATTATGGAGGTCTCAGCCTCCAAAAGATCTTCCAACGTCACCTTCTGATTCCCAAGAGATGTTGAGAAAGCTTGCATCTCCTTTTGCACATCCAACCTTGCTGCTCCAATAGCACTGGTGTTTGCACGCTCCAACTCTTTTCTTTTTTCTTTCAGTTTGAGCAGAGTTCCTTTCAGCTTAATGAGCCACACAACTGCAACTTTCAATCTTTGCCAATCAGAGAAATGGGTCATCAGTTGCGATGTGGCGTTGGTGTAAACAAGTATGGCATTGACCATCAGACTTCTCTTTACTTCTGGGTCGTCAGCAGTGACACTTGTATCCACAGGAAATGTTGGCCACGTTTCTTCAGGTTCCCGTAGGAATTCCGGGCCTTCTATCCATCTTTGCTTTACAAGATCTTCTGCCTTCAGTCCATCGTCAGCAGGGTTCAGGGATGTGGGAACGTATCTCCACTGCTCAATTTCCGAGTTGTCCCTGATGGTAGTTACCCTGTTTGTTACAAAGGTATGAAATCTTCGGTCCTCATTCTTTATGTACTTAAGAACTGAGGTGCTGTCAGTCCAAAAGCAAGTCTTCTTTAGTGGAAACTGGAGCTCCGATTGAAGCATCTTGTCCACTCGTACTGCAACAACGGCAGCGGTGAGCTCTAAACGGGGAATGGTAACAGTCTTTAGGGGGGCTACTCGGGCTTTGCCAAATAAGAAAGTAACATGAACCCTCTCATCCATGTTCTGCATCCTCAGGTAAGTAGCCGTACCATAGCCGTTCTCGCTCGCATCGGCGAAGTGATGCAATTGGGCGCTGACAGTCCTCCCAAATCCTGCAGGCTTCACACATATGTGGATCTTGAAATATGCCACCTTCTCAAGATCTGTCAGCCATTTGTTCCACTTCTGCTGGAAAGCTGGAGGTATTGGATCGTCCCAATCACATTTTGTCCTGCATAACCCCTGCAACAGCAGCTTGGCCGGGAGTACTACAGGTGCCAGGAACCCCAATGGATCGTAGACGGAACTGATGATAGATAGCATGCCTCGCTTGGTTGCCGGCTTCTCCTTGACTTTCAGCTTGAATTTGAAAGTATCCGTCTCGATACACCACTGCAAACCCAAAGCTCTGTCCAACGGCAGCTTATCCCTGTCCAGATCAAGCTCATGCAGGTTCTTGGACTTGAGATCCTCTGGGAGGCTTTGCAGCACTTCTCGACTATTACTAATCCATTGAGTGAGGGTAAACCCACCTCTGCCGCAAATGGTTATAAGGTTCATAGCACATAAGATATTTTTAAATTCATCATTGCGTTTACGTTGTTTTTTAACCACATTTTACAAGACCAAGAGAAAAATATAAAAATGTGTTTAAAATATATTATTTTAAGCTCAGCTATTTTATTCATTAATCTAATATCAATAAAACACAACCAAAAAATTTATTAAGACCTTTTGTGAATTTACAGTGAATTCAGGTTGGTATGTGTTCAAGTGACATAAATTTCATACATTTTATAATACCCTTTTTTTTTGGCTAAGCAGATACATTTTACCTATTGCAGATATTTTCCAATTCTAGACTACTACATTAAAATTGTGCTGGTTTTATTTGGTCTTGACCTTCCTCTTAACATGTCAGAAAACTTCACTGCATTTATCACACACACTGCACATGGCAGGCTATATAAATGAAAGAATGTTATCACACAATCATGAAGTGAAAGTGTAAGTATTAAGTGAGATAATGTGTGGTTGAGAGGAATGCTGTAGCTCTGCAGAAATAACCTGTTGTAACATGCAGAAATAAACATATTAACATTATATATCTCACTAAAGGAAACAGCACATAGAAGTATGTTTTGAAACAAAATAATTATGAACTTTAATTTGTAGCAAATAAATACAAGATTATCAAAATGTTGCACCAAAATGTATTACACTCGCTGTATCACGGGGCAATAGTTTTTTATTTACATTTTTAATTAGATTTAATTAGTATATTTTCCATTTTAACTTTTAACTTTTTCTATAGTTCTATCATTTATTATTGCAGTTTTAGTTTAGTATTTTTGTACATCAAGCTAAACTAATTCAAAATGAGAAATGTCAGAAACATATATTAAAATGAGAAATGTTGTCAGCTAAAATGATAAATAAATGCACTTTTTGTAATAGATTTTATTTCACAATGTTTAATTCAAGTATTATTATTACTATTATTATTATTTTAGTGTAACAACCCTCGGCTGGTTGTTAAGATTTAAATTTTAAAGTTACATTTTTCATATGAATTGACCAGGATGATGCAGAGGAGACAAATTGTTGAATAAATTTGTTACCGTTTTTTTTCTTTTGTGCACTAAAAGTATTCTCATGGCTTTATATAATTGCAGATGAAGCACTGATGTCACATGGATTATTTTACAGATCTCCTTGTTTGATTTCTGGACTTGGGAACATTTCAGTTGCGTTGCTGTCTATGCAAGGTAAGACAGCTCTCAGATTCCACCAAAATGATCTTAATTTGTGTTCAGAAAATGAACGAAGATCTTACGGGTTTGAAACAACATGAGGGTGAGTAATTAATGGCAGAATTTTCATTTTTGGGTGAACTAACCCCTTTAATGTGACCTGAAGACAAAAGCTGAAATCTGTAAAATCAAAATTAAACTGTGGGCCATAAAAGTTGTTCTGTAAATTATAATGTCCAGTCATGACTTTTAGATAAACAAAATCATTGATTAAATGTTATTTAATCCATGCAAATCTAACATGCAACAATTCACAACAAGTCCCCACATGATTTTTCACTCCTCCCATCAGTTTTTTGTTTTTCATCCATGTTTATCCCCTCCACCCCCCATGATGATCCAGAGCCAATGAAAGATCTAACGTCCGATTTGAGAGAGAAACTGCTGTTGTTATCACTGAAACACAGTATTCTACAAGACTACACAAAAACGGTGAGTATATGTTTTTAAAGCTTTTATAACAGAGCAACTAAAAGCTTATCATTTTATGTATAGTGACACCAATAATATGAATTAATTTAATTCTAATTAAAACTTGACCAATACCAAGTACCTGCAAGCTAAAGACTACTAAAACAGTGTCCTAATAATTAACATTTGGAGTATGACTTGTGTAAGTAATCCTTTAAGAGTTTATAAAAGATTTTCCCTAATAATTTTTGAATGATAGATTTTTACTTCAATGTTAACTCTGTTGTTTTACAGATGAGTGCATCTAAACTTCAGGAAAGGTGTGTAACCCTGCTCAGATTTCTAGTACGATGGAAGCTGTGCACTTTATTATATATAAATACTGCCCTGCATAACCTACATAATGTCTATTACAAACTCGATCATTCTGTTAATGACTTCAAAATAAACTTTAGTTAGTTGTGTTCAAATCTAAAATCAAAAATATATTAAATAGCACAAGGCCATAACAAGGGATGGATTTAGTGAATTGGGAGCCTGGAACAACATTTTAATTCAAAAAATGTAATCTTGACCATATCTCTACAATTAAACCTAACGTTAACCATTAGTTTTCCCTAATATAAGAGGAAGTGATGTACAAGCAACAAAGACTGATTGTAAGCCTAAACTTCACACAAACTATAAACTGGTTCTGCAAGTATGACTGGTTAATCACAAAGTTGTTCCAGGGTCAATAAAGATCCAGGAACATATCGTAATTGGTAAAATTGGGTTCTGCTGATTTTTGCATTGGTCCGAACAAAAACTGCAGACTGGATAATTGAAAATGCACATTCATTCTCCACCAGTAGGAGGCGCTTTTGGAACGTCACACAGCAGTGCTAGGCAAATGATCAAATGAAAATGCCATTGAAACTTTTTGAAGACAATTACGAAAAGGAAATGTTTACATTTACACCTAAGGATTATATCAACCACAAAAGTAACTGCTCATGCGTCCTCTAATTGGGTCCTTCTCATAAATGAGCGGCATTTAAAACAATAAACATTTAATACACACTGTTGCTCAGTATTTAATTACAGCTTCAGATGCATGATATTTTCATTTGCTACAAGCAGGAAACACAAGAAGCACATTCAGCGCAGACATGGGGAAGTCGTGGCCTAATGGTTAGAGAGTCGGACTCCCAATCGAAAGGTTGTGAGTTCGAGTCCCGGGCCGGCAGGAATTGTGGGTGGGGGGAGTGCATGTACAGTTGAATGTACAGTTCTCTCTCTCTCCACCCTCAATACCATGACTTAGGTGCCCTTGAGCAAGGCATCGAACCCCCAACTGCTCCCCGGGCATAAATGGCTGCCCACTGCTCCGGGTGTGTGTTCACTGTGTGTCTGTGTGTGTGTTCACTGCTCTGTGTGTGTGCACTTCGGATGGGTTAAATGCAGAGCACAAATTCTGAGTATGGGTCACCATACTTGGCTGAATGTCACTTCACTATCACTATCACTATCACATGCAGGAGGTTGTCATAATAATTAACACCTGAACAGCAACCGCTCGCATGTCCGCACTTAATGAGCATCCCGTAGGCCTACTGTATATGAAAACCATTTTAGGGGGCCCTTGGCCGTTTCTGCCACTGAATAAAAAATTAAAAGGTAATTATGAATTTTTATCTCACAGTTCTGACTTTTTTCTAAAAAACTTTTTCTTTATTTAGATTTTGGGATTGCAAGGTATAAATTCGCAACTGTGAGAAATAAAGTCAAAATAGTGAGTTTACATCTTGTAATTCTGAATTTTTTTTTCAGGATTGTGAGATATAAATGGGCAAATCTGACATTTTTTTGTCAGATTTCTGACATTTTTCCCGAATTCTGACCTTTTTTCTCGCAATTGTGAGTTTATCACTCGCAATTCTGACTTTTTTCTTAAATTTTGAACTTTTTTTTCTTGCAATAGTGAGTTTATATCTTGAAATTCTGACGTATGTTCTCAGAATTGTGAGACATAAAATCATGTTTCTTGAGATATAATGTCCGATTCTGAGGGAAAAAAAACTGACCGTATTTTTACAGTTGCATAAATGTGAGATAGACAGGTAAAAAGTCACAATTACTTTTCAATATTAAGGGGGATTTGCCCCCCTCAATCTGGTGGTTGTGGCCCTAAAATAGTAAGTGATATTAAATTCAGCACTGATTTGTTTATCTGTCTTTATGCAGCGGCGAGGTGAGAATCGCACACTCTCTACATACAAATGAGGAGGAGTTTGTAGCCAGAAGGAGAGAAACTGTTTTTCAAAGCTTGCAGAAACTCAAGATACACTGCAGTCAGGTAAATCCTCTTATACTTCATATATCTGCCTGCTATTGTTTCTTTAAATTTCCTACAAATGTTTTTGTAGCTGATTAAGCTTGTGTATTTCAGGATGAAGTGCCAAACATTGCATTACTGGGTTCTGGAGGAGGACAAAGAGCCATGGTGGGTTTGCTGGGATCCCTGGTTCAGCTTGATAAAGCGGGTCTTCTGGACTGCATCCTTTATCTGAGCGGAGTCTCTGGATCCACCTGGTACAAACCCTGAGAAACCACAAACACAGAGATTGAATTGGGTTAAATGTCAAAAATGAAAGCAGTATGTTCTTCTCTCAAGGTGCATGGCCTCCTTATACCAAGAACCAGACTGGTCCACCAAACTAGAAACTGTGACAGACAAAATCATCAGGAGACTCAGCGGTCCAGGAGTCAGCTGGGGAGACAAATTTGACAAACTAAAGAAATATCACAAGAAAGACTTTTTCAGCTTGACTGACATCTGGGCAGTGATGGCCATCACAACATATGTGAAGGAGGTCTGTAATTATTCACAACACAACCCTGCATGATATACAGTAATTACAGTCAGTCTTAAAGTGCTGTATAAATTGTTGATCATGGAATGCTGAGGAACTTGAAACACATATACTGTAAACATACTGTAATTCAATCCCAAGCAAGTGGTATGGAAACAAGAAAAACAAACAATTTTGAATAAGACAAACATTTTAAGGAATAAGGTACAGTCATACCAATTATTACACAGATTTTCTCCAATTAATACTATGTGGACATAATTCATTCTAGAAACAAGACAAACTCTTCAACCATATTACTGTAGCAGGCCTATTATTACTGAAGTCTCAGTAAGTCTCACTGAAGTTTAATTTTACAGTTAATAAAGCAGCTTTTGAATGAACAGAAAGAAAGCACGTCCATCATCGGTGTGATGCAGGAAACATGTAAGAAGCTCCGGATGAGTTGTCATATTGCTGTTGGGCGACGCTTGTTGGAGAATAAATCAGTTCAAGTCTTTTTGAGGGATTCTGTTGATTGTATGTGAACGCCACCACTTCTCTTACTGACACGATTCAAACTCAGAAATTTCTGTCCTTAAAGAAAATTTTGAGGTTCCCACTTGTAATTGCGACTTTGTGGTGGTGTTCATGTGTGATCAAGTGATAAATAGTAACTGTTTAAATGTAATCTGGATTACACAATTAGATACAATTTTTTTTTATACTTTTGGATTATACAGTATATATTTTTTAAATACTCATGATCAGACTAGTTAATTTTTATTGTTAACATGATTATATATTATTCACACAATGGCAATAAATTATTCATAATTTATTAATTCAAAAATCATTTGAGTTTTAAGAAGTGTTTTCTCAACATTTCAACATTGCATTAACTACTGATGAACACATTAATTGGATTATTTATGTCTTTGGAATAAAGTTTTGTTTTGTATATCGCTTTTTATGATAAAATCGTTGCAAAGCAACTTTAAAAAAAAGTTTCTACAATAATTAGTAGTAGCTTATCAGTGGTGACTGTCAGTTAATATACATATGGCAGAAAAATCAATTAAAGACAAAATCAAACAGATGATGAAAACTATAAACAGCAATTATTATATGATGCAATCAAACTTAAAGCAAAGTTTGGTAGTTCTGTATGTTGTTTCAGGTCCTCTGAGGGGTCAGCATAATTTCTTCTCAGGTGTTCAGGATCCAGACTGGAGCTTGTGTAAATCCTAGTTACCATCGGATGTCAATCCCGTGGCAAAACAGAGAAACAAAATGAGACATAATTAGCATAGCTGATGTTCCAAACAAGCAAAATTGATTTGTTTAACCCAAGCTAAAGAATACTTATGTGCATTTGATCGGATATAACTGCAGTACAAGATTATGAGATGCATTATTTAAATGCTTGGCCAAAAAGATGTGTTTTTAATCTAGATTTAAACAGAAAGAGTGTGTCTGAACCCCAAACTTCATCAGGAAGGCCATTCCAGAGTTTGGGAGCCAAATGCGAAAAAGCTCTAGGATAGCAAAGGGACTTTGCTATCCTAGGTACTACGTGATGGGTTGTAGCGTGGTAGAAGACTAGTTAGGTATGCAGGAGCTAAACCATTTAGGGCCTTGTAGGCAAGTAATAATAATTTGTAACTAATACGGAACCTAATAAGTAGCCAGTGCAGAGACTGTAAAATTGGGGTAATATGATCCTGGACTCTAGCCACTGCATCTTGCAGTATCTGTAGCTTGTTTATTAAAGAGGCAGTACAACCACATAGCAGGGCATTACAATAGTCCAGTCTAGAGGTAATGGATGCATGAACTAGCTTTTCTGCATCAGAAACAGGTAACATGTTTTGTAGCTTGGCAATGTTTCTAAGATGGAAGAATGCTGTTTTTGTAACATGGGACATATGATTTTCAAAAGACAAGTTGCTGTCTAATATTACACCCAGATTTTTGACTGTAGAGGAAGTAACAGTACAGTCGTCTAATTGCAAATTGCAATCCAAGAGATCATGTGTACTTTTGTATGTTTTTTGTACATCTTATCTGAATTTAATAAGAGAAAATTATTGGTCATCCAGTCTTTTACATTTTTAACACTCTGTTAGCTTAGATAATTTTAAAGTTTCATCTGGTCTTGTTGAGATATATAGTTTAGTATCATCAGCATAACAGTGGAAACTAATCCCATATTTTCTAATGATATTACCAAGGGGCAACATCTATATTGAAAATAGCAGAGGACCTAGGACAGATCCTTGTGGCACTCCATATTTTACAGGTGATAAATGAGATGACTCCCCATTTAAAGTGAAGTGACATTCAGCCAAGTATGGTGACCCATACTCAGAATTCTTGTTCTGCATTTAACCCATCCAAAGTGCACACACACAGAGCAGTGAACACACACACACACACACACACACACACACACACTGTGAACACACACCCGGAGTAGTGGGCAGCCATTTATGCTGCGGTGCCCGGCGGAACAGTTGGGGGTTCAATGCCTTGCTCAAGGGAGCACCTAATTCGTGGTATTGAAGGTGGAGAGAGCACTGTACATGCACTCCCCCCACCCACAATTCCTGCCGGCCCGAGACTCAAACTCACAACCCTTTAATTGCAAGTCCGACTCTCTAACCATTAGGCCACGACTTCCCCATAAATAAATAATGTTGTAGCAATAGAACAGGTAGGAACTAAACCATCTTAAAGCCTGCCCTTGAATACCTGTATATTTTACCTCTATGATTTGTAATCAATCTATGAGTATGTCATGATCTAGTGATGCAGTGAAAGAATTCATAAAGTCATTACTATTAAACTGTGAGAGAATATTTAGATCAAGTGGCATCTGGTTATTTGTTAATCTAGCCACTGTGCTAAATAAAAACCTTGAATTGTTTTGGTTATTTTCTATGAGTTTGTTGATATGCTTGGCAATGGCAGCTTTTAGGGCCTGTCTATAGCTTGACATACGTTTTTTTCACGCAATTCTAAAAACTTCCATGTTAGTTTTTCTCCATGTGCACTCAAGACTATGAGTTTGTTTCTTGAGATAATGGGTAATACTGTTGTACCATGGCACAGTAGGATTTTCTCTAACCTTTTACAATTTGATGGGGGCAACTTCTGATGTATTAGAGAAGGTAGTGCCCATGCTGCTAGTCATTTCGTCTAGTTCATGTGTATTTATGGGTACACAGCGCATATTAAATCAATCAGTCAGCTGTATCTGTATTTACTTAATATTTTTGGTTTTAATGTTTTGTCAGGGTTTGCTAGTGTGCAGGAACAAAAGGGTTCGGAGACGATGGAGAGTATCAAGAGGAATAATCTTTATTTAACCAAAATAAAAGACTCACTGGAAAGAACAAACACATAGCACTGGGGTTGACGTTAGACACTGGACAGGAAACAAGGGGCAGAACAGAATTTATATGCAGAACTAAATGAGGGGAACTAGACAAAACACACCTGAAAACATTAGCTTTATCAGCACAGGAGAAACTGGATCATGGGGAGCACATGGGGAGCAAAACATAAGACACGGAACACAGGCAGTCCAAGGGGGAGATAGAATTCTCACACTTTTTGTCAGCCATAAATAAATTTGAAGTACTGAAGTACCCTGAGATTTTAAGATAATAAGATAAACAATGTGTCCATGTGACGCAGCTGACACAGAATAGCATATGCTGTTTATGTTAAGTGGATATTATCCAAAGTGGCACCAGGTTGACGTGGTGGAGACACATTGTTGAATAAAGTCATTATTTTTGTTTTCTTTGCGTACAAAAAGTATTCTTGTGTTAATGGTAAAATAATTTTAAAAAAAAAATTCCATTTGAAACTTGAGTCAAAAAGTAGTCAGATTACATTACCTAAAATGTTTGGATTTAATTATACAACGATTAAATTACCTTCAGAAATTGAATAAAAACACTGTACGTATAACTGTAATGTGGGGTTTGGGTTTTGTTCGTGTTTCTTGTTCATTGCTTTCATGTCTATTATTTTGGAGTTAAGTCTTGGTCCTTGTTCTGTCATGTGATTCCCTTGTCTGTGTGTTATGTTCTGATTGGTTCTTTGGTTCATGTGTCATGTTCTGATTGTTTGTTTTAGTCATGTGGCTTGTGCTTAGTAGGTGGTGCGTTCGACTTCATGCAGCACTGTGCAAACCGATCGCAATCTGACTTGAAGCAGTGCATGCCGGTTAGAAATTTTGTCTGACTTGAGACGGCGCCGACGCCACATGACTATTACGTGTGGCTTCAAAGTACCACGAGAGCATTTCGAGAGCAGCCGGCTGACTCAGCCGCCGCAGTTTTTCCAGAGCGGCTGCAGGAGCGCTGATGACGACACAGCTGCTGCACGATTGGCCAGAATTACCGCATGACAACGATCACGTGTGTTTCGGGTTAAACAAACCTTTTCAGTTCCAATAATGGCAACAAATCTGTGTTTTAGGAACTGTAAAACCCTTTTTGTATTGTAGTCGCAATGTTGTATTGAGTCACGTTTATCATAAAACACTGATAAAAGTATATATACTACCACTTTATTAGTATTTAAATAGTATATATGATTATGTTGAACTTTATTCTTGAAAAGATGGCGCTGTTTTAAGCACTATATATAAAAGTGTTTGTTTCTCATGAAAATGTTTCTGAAACGTCTGTGTATATGACAAATATTGCATTTAATTCACTTCATATGTGATAAAGTAAGCAAAAACCGCATAAGTGTCTCTAACGGGAGCAGAAAGTGTCTGGCTTGACGGCTTCATTTTCAACTCCGCCTCCAACTGCAAGCGCTGTCTGTAGCGGTGCTTCAAGTCAAACGCACCTATTGGTTTATGGTCTTGTCATGTGGTTCTCAGTTCTGTTTGTTCATTGGTTAGTTTGTGTCATGTTACCCTGATTGTTTGCTATAAGTAGTTATGTCATTGCCTTTGTTCCATGTCGTGTATTAATGTTGTAACCCGCTGTAACAAGAAAATTGTGACAGAACATTCTAAATCAAGCATTTCAGTGAGGCTTTCAAGGTTTACCCACCCTATACTTGTAAATACCATCTGAACTCGAGGCAGATTGATCAAATCCGACCTTGATGAGCTTGCACTTGTATACTGTTGTTGTTCTCTTGTTGACCTGACTGCTTCTATTGTTCTCATTTGTAAGTCGCTTTGGATAAAAGCGTCTGCTAAATGATTAAATGTAAATGTAAATGTAAATGATGAAGCAAGACGCATCATTTGGTGTCAATTCAATGGTGGCTACCTTATGTCAATGTTAAAAACAGACTTTAACATTAGACTTTACATTCATATAACTTGTTTATGTAGCTAGAATAAATTTACATTACTTAGTCCCCATATGCTCAACATGTGAACGTGATGTGTAATCAACTGGAACCCGGTTAACCAGTGCAGACTGAAAAACCTCAAGACTTGGGCCGCATCCGAAATCGCATACTTCCATACTGTATAGTAGGCGAAAAACAGTATGCGAAGCAAGTAGTATGTCCGAATTCTTAGTATTCGAAAAACAGTAGGCGAAATGTACCCGGATGGCCTACTACTTCCGCCCGAATTCCGTAGTATGCATAGGATGGGCACTACTCTATCCCATGAGGCCACGGGAGAGGACTCGTCATACTCATATTCGAAAATAACAGAAAATCGTGACGCCGCTGTTTTGAAGTGTAAGTACCTTATGGATAAACGTTGTTCATTGTGGTTAAAGTGTACTTGTTTAACCTAATCCAAGTAAACGACTGACTTGTTAAAGTTTTACACATTGTAAACTGATGAGACTATTTTGTAAATTGAGTTTAAAAATATGTTTAATAATCATTATCGATCAGAGGCTGTGCCTCAGCTTGTTAATGCTGCTTTCTACAGACGGCTCGTTAAGTAATTTAATGAGATAAAGTTACAAAATTTTAACGTTAATTTACATTTTACTAGTGTTGATATTTTGCTAAAAAAAATTGTTGGATAACTTACATGGCAAACTATTGTTAATAGGTGCCTCAGTTTGATCATAAATCATCAGTAATGTGTAAATCCTGTTCTGATGTTACATAGACTGATGAATACACTCTTGTTCTCATCCACTGATGAAACCCTACTCACTGGAAAGCATAAGTCAGTAAGTATATAAATTAAAATTAATCTTAACTACACACACTCTTTACATGTATTTATGTTAGGATCATCACTGATTTATGCTGTTTTGTTTTTATTATAATATGAATTTCCAGGTATTTCCAGTTGCTATTTTGTCAGTTGCAAAGTGCTTAATAGCAAATAACTTTTGAAGCACTTGTGTGCACACTTTGTAGCAGTTTCCAGTTGTTTTTTAAACAAGCAACATCTTAACATCTGAAGAATGTTGTCTTGAGAATGGGTGCCACACTTTAGAGAAATACCCATACACCAAGTCACATTTAAAATGATTCTCTTTATTTATTTATTTATTTTTCATTTCTACATGGATAAGAGCACAAAGCTTCAGACAAAACCACATTAACATTTTCATAAAGTAGTATAATAGAGCTTAAAGCAACACCAAAAGGGAATTTCTTAAGACATTTCTATAATAATGTCAGGAAAATAAACTTCAGCAGCTTCAGTTCAGTAACTGTATGTGTACAAGATGAGGACTTTAAATTTGGGTATCAAAAATGAGTGAAAAACAGTGGAAATCTAAAATTTACCCCAGGGATAAAGTAATAAATATTGTAAAATTAAACTTGTAAATATGTTGGTATGATATGTTATGTGATATGTTGCTAGATTTTCAAATAACTGTAATATGAATTCCCAGTTATGAGTGTAATATATTTATGTGTATATATAAATACACATACGTTTAAATTTAAATATTTACATGTGTATTTATTTATACATATTTATGTGATTTTATAGTATATATATTTATATGTATATTTCTTAAATGACTAATATATGTATATTTCGATTTGACAGTCTTAAAATTACCTTCATAACTTACAGAAGCTTAAACAATAGCACTATGAGAACATGAAGTGATTTGCAGAGTCTTAACCTGTTCAACTGTCCTACAGGTAATCCTGCTCTTGAAGAGCTGCACACGGTCGTCTGGTGTGACACAGCTGTGCTCAGATTGTCCCACACATGCTCTCCTGTGCCTGCTTCTGTGTTTTGGGGTTCCAGTGTATCATCGTCATGATCCTCTACAATTTGTGGATCAACAATGTCCTCATTCAGAAGACGGAGGTTATGGAGCACTGCACAGCATGCAACTACATCTGGCACAAAGACAGGACTCACTTCCAGGGCCTTGAAGAAGAAGAAGATGGAGCACAACTTGTCTTCATCATCCTGAAGGCTCTCTCAACAATGTTCTGTGCACGAGCATCATTGGTGTTGAATCAAACCTGTGCAGGATTCTGTTCAGGCTCTCTGTATGGAGTGATGAGGCAGATGTGTGCACTCAAACAAGGACACACACCATCTCCCAGGATGTGTTTTCCTGCAGGTGGATACAGGCCTTCAGTGTAAATAGAGCTGTTCTGCAGCACCCTGGCATCATACATAGACCCGGGACACTCAACAAACATATCAAGGTACTTCTCCTGGTGGTCACCTGCAGCTGAACAGAATGAAACCGCTTCCTGTTGAGATAACATTGGGCTTCACTTGCTAGAGGTTCAATTTGTATGTGACAGCCATCTATTGTGCCAGCTACCAGAAGAAAAGCTGCTTCCACTGCCTCCAGGTCATCAGCCTCCTCGAAATCCCCATGACTGACCTGCTCATTCTGTGCACATTGTTATGCAGCTCTTGGATGTCGAAGGCCAGTGACAGCAGCCTGTATGATGCTGTTCACAGTCTGTAAATATAAAAATCATATCTATATATATATATATATGTATATATGTATGTGTGTGTGTATATTGTCTATAATGTATATATTATGTATGTATTTATGTATATATTGTGATGCGTGTATATGTGTGTGTGTGTTTGTGTGTGTGTATTTGTCTATGCATTCATTCAAGTTTATTAATTAATTTATGTTCCTTTTGTTTCTTTTGTGTAATTTTATTTGTATTTATTTATTACAATAAATTACTTTATATCCTTACATAAAATCAGGCTGTCATTCTGTTCACAGAGGTAGCTGCTGTTATTCTGAGGTAGAAAATTAAAAGCTAAATTTAGATTTTGTAAAGGATTTACAAGCTGTCAACGAAGGCGTGATCTGCGAACAGCTGACCGACGCTTGCTTTGAATTGTTAATTCAAATGACGTAAAAACGCAGACAAAAGCGGTAAGAATAACGAAAAACATCACCGATTTTATATCATGTTCGCTCAGTAGATTGGGCTCTTTAAATTTACGCGCTGTTGTGACGACGTATGTCACGTGACAAAGTCAACATGGCGGATGTAGTACGTCCGAATTCCATTCATACTACCCACATTCATACTATATAGAACGTACTTTTCTAACGGTCGAATAGTACGTTCAAATTCAAATGTAGTACCCAGTACGCAGTATGCGATTTCGGACGCAGCTTTGCTGTTTTGTACTCTGACCCCATTGTCTAGCCATCACTATTCAGCCCTTGACAAAGTCACTCAGAACTTTTTGCTTGTCCGTGTTTTTCCAAAACACACACACAAAAAAATAAAAAATGAATTTGTGTCAAAGCATTATATTTATGATGGTGTTAGAAGAACTGCTTACGTTTATCTTCGGATGTTTCCACCAGTGAGATGAAAAATGTAAAATATATATTCTCTACAGATCGACGAAGTCACACTCACAGATCAGTGGGACCATCTCAGTAAAGACCCGTTTCCCATCTACACAGTGATTGACAAGCAGTCCAAAAAAGAGAAGGAGAAGGGAGGAGGTCTGTGTTGGTTTGTGTAAGAGAAAGAAACCGTGTTATTGTGCTCGTGTCAGCTGTTATATGGTGGTGTCTTCTGTCTGCAGACATAGAAGACCCCTGGTTTGAGATCAGTCCACTTGAAGCTGGTTATTCTCTCACTGGAGCGTTTGTGAAAACCTCCACCTTCGGCAGCAAGTTTGAAAATGGCTCAAAGAAAAATCCTCAGGTTGAAATGGACATGATGTACCTGCAAGGTAACAAACTGTCACAAGAGAGTTCATTAATATTTGCGATATCAATGTGCACTGAACTTATAATGTTTGTGTCAAAGCTGAAATGCTAACAACATTACAATTAGTAATATGTAATTAAAAGCAGTTTTAACAGTATATTATTTTTTTTCAACATAAAACTTCTCAATAAACAGTGATGTAAATAAAAGATAATTTATGCTGAACAATTTAAGAGCTCAAATGTGATAAACCATCCATTAAGACTTATATTATAGCCATTTTTTTTCTTTTGTTGTAAACTCTTTTAAATGTATTTTCTACAGCTCTGTGTGGCAGTGCTTTAGCTGATCGAGGCGAGATCCTCTGGCAAATAATAAAAGGTGAAGCTGCATTTGAAGATTAAGTTCTGCCTAAAGTTGACAGTCATTTCATTATCATGTGAACTCTGATTGTAATGGATTTCCCCCCCAGGTCTCTTTAAAGATTTAACACCTCTAATAGAATCGGACACGTTTGAGGAAATGATGAAAGGTACCGTATTCTTTGTATTTCTGCATTTATTTGTAGATAAGTTTATATAAGATATTTTGTTAAAGAATAAGAAAATAATAATAATAATACAAAAATATATGTTCAATTACGTCACGATCATTAGATGGAGTGCCCATGAGCTTCAGTAGAGGGCACTCCACTCAGGACCATTCCACCCATCAACCACCAGATGTCACTTGAACACTAGCACCTCTTATACTGTTGCACCACACCTGAACTACATTACCCATGAGTCACTGCATCACAATCATCCTGCCACACCTGCACCTCATTCATCAGCCAATTTCCTTGCCACACCTGCACCTCATTCACACACACACATAAAAGCAGCACACTCACTCTCACTTACTGCGAAGTCTTGTTTAGCCAGTCTGACATTTCCAAGAGGTTTTTCCTGTGTTTGTTATTCCTGTGTTTTGACCTTTGGACTGTGTATTCTGACTCTGATTCTCCGCTGCCTGTCCCGATCTCTGCTTGTTTCTGGTTACGATTCTGGTTATCCCTGACACCTGACGCCATTCCTGATCTCTGCCTGTATTACCATTCTGTGGAATAAATGCTGCATATGGATCCGAACGCCTCCGACTCCTTGTTACAAATTATATGTTTTTTAACTACTTTTTGTATGTATATCATGAGAATGTTGTGTGTATGTTTGCTTGTTCTTGTAGGAAACTCCTGATATCTGAACATTATGATTTTGGGGGTGTAAAGTTCTTACAATCAAGACATTCTGCAGTGTGTTAATGTTTGTTTAATGTGTGTTTTATTCAAAAGAACCAAAAGCCCCACCTGCATACAAGTGTTACCAGGTGCTCATAGATCTTGTGGAAGTGAATCTCGCTGTTTTAAATGGCAAAGATTATTCTGCTCTTGTTCAGACCATCAAAACAACACTGGAAGGTGAGATTTTCCCATAGACTGTATAAAAATATGGACGTAGTGTCCGTGACGTCACACGTAGACTACTGAAGAGAGTTTTTGAAGCCTAAAGTGTGTAGAGCGAGCCGTCGCCATCTTGGCAGCGCGACTCTCCCGGACAATCAAAAATGGGCAAAAAGGCGGGAGCTAGTTGCTGTAGCCACGCCCACCTAGCGCGACGGCAGTGTCTGCAGCGGCAATCTTCCTGTCACTCAAGTGGCCACGCCCTTAATTATGCAGAACTTTAAGTCTTTATATAATCTAAACGGATGAGTTGTAAAAAAAATTCACCCCCCTCACAGTTGTCATGAAGGACAAAATTAGCTATTAAGACCAAAATCATTTTTTGAACCAGGCTGTAAACATGTTTTTTCCTGCTGTAAAGTTGGGCATTTTAACATGGGGAGTCTATGGGACTGACTCCCTTTTGCAGCCAGCCTCAAGCGGCCAGTCGATGAATTGCAGTTTTAGTCACTTCCTTATTGGCCTCACGAGAGAGAGCGGGAGGTTGGCGCTCGGATTTTCCTAAAGTCTGCTAGAATTCATTTAGAGGCCTCTTGTTATTTTGAGCTAATTTGAGATTTGAATGTATATATATATATATATATATTGTTTTAAAAATAAGTTGTTTTAACAAATTCAAGGTCTTTTGGTTCTTCAGCAACATTTCAGTAGAAGAACCAGAAAAAATAATCGATGGAACAGCAAAACTGTATAAGGCAACATACAAAAATATTTTTTTTTTGGCCAATAAAAATAGTAATTAACAGAAGATGGACAAACTAGAATTATACACTGTCGATTATATACCTCAATAATGTATGTTTCCCTCATTTGCAGAGCTCGGTGGAGGAAAAAATCACCTGATTATCCCAGGGGAAAAAACTCTTGCTGAAAAACAAGCTGCTAATTTTGATGTGAAGAAATTCACTGAGCATGTATTAAAGGATTTGAGTTGTTTATTTAGTTCGGATTCTTTTGGTAAGTTGAATTGTCTGTACAATTGATTTGTAGTGTACTTCTTTTTTTGATTTTCTATCCAGATGAATGCATAAACCGAGAAGTGCTTTAGATTCAATACAGCTTCGAATTTGCAACAAAACAGGTTTTAGCAGAATGATTCCACAGAACAACGTTTGCTTTAGACAACCAATTAAGGATGATTATGGCCAAATAAATAAATACGATTAATTAATTAATTAAAAATAGTGATCAGGAATATTTAAAGGGTCAGTTCAACCAAAAATGAAAATCTGACTTTCATTTATCTTCCAAGCACAAATGAAGATCGTTTTCATGAAAGCTGTGATATTTCTGTCCCTCCATTAAAAAATTTATAATCAACGAAAGCCGTAATTGAAACTAAAATTTGATTAATCACAGAGCCCTACTTTAAAGCATAAAGATTATGAAACATCAAAAATAATCTCCAAAGAATCATATAGTCAACTGAAAAACAATATACAGAATATACAACAATTTCAGAAATTAGGAACCATTTACTATATTTAAGAACCACTGTGTATTTGTATTTCAGATCTTGTGTTGAGCATTTGTAAATGCATGACTCTGTGGATCTGGGGCAGGAATTATAACTTCCTCCACAAAATGAAAAGTGAGAACAGACCTGCTATTAACTAGACATTCAATGTGAATAATATAATATACAGACTAATTTCATGTTGTGCTCCCTCAGATGAAGCAGTGCCTGCTGCTCTTGTGAAAGTTGAGACGAGAGACTATGAAGACGCCGGACTGTTGCTGAACTCACCCTACTTCTCAGTGCTGAGAAAAGAACGAGACATTGACCTCATCATTTCCCTGGATTTCAGTGAAGGCGATCCTTTCAAGGTATTATACACCGGGAGGCTTGAGACTCTCCCATAGACAATCCCTGTGTACATTTAAATTTACATTTAATCATTTAGCAGACGCTTTTATCCAAAGCGACTTACAAATGAGAACAATAGAAGCAGTCAGGTCAACAAGAGAACAACAACAGTATACAAGTGCCATGACAAGTCTCAATTAGTCTAGTATAGAACACATAGCCAGGTTTTTTTTTTTTTTTATAAATGAAAAGACAAGAAAAGGAAAAGTGCTAGTGTTAGTTGGTTAAGTGCAGGCAAAAAAGATGAGTCTTTAGATGTTTCTTGAAAATGAGTAAAGACTCAGCTGTACGAATTGAGATTGGGAGGTCATTCCACCAGCTGGGCACAGTCCAGGAAAAGGTCCGTGAGAGTGATTTTGAACTTCTTTGGGATGGCACAACAAGGCGTCGTTCACTTCCAGAGCGCAAACTTCTGGAGGGCACATAAGATTTAACCAGTGAGTTTAGGTAAGTTGGTGCCGTGCCAGTGGCCGTCTTGTAGGCAAGCATCAGTACCTTGAATTTGATGCGAGCAGCTACTGGTACCAGTGTAACCTGATGAGGAGAGGAGTAACATGAGCTTTTTTCAGTTCATTGAAGACAACCCTCGCTGCTGCATTCTGGATCAACTGCAGAGGCTTGACAGTACATGCAGGAAGGCCCGCCAGGAGAGCATTACAATAGTCCAGTCTGGAGAGAACAAGAGCTTGGACAAGAAGTTGGGTGGCTTGCTCTGACAGGAAGGGTCTAATCTTCCTAATGTTGTATTAGGCAAACCTGCAGGACCGGGTCATTGTAGCAATGTGGTCTGTGAAGCTTAACTGATGATCCATCACAACTCCTAGGTTTCTGGCTGTCCTAGAAGGAGTAATGGTTGATGAGCCCAGCTGTATAGAGAAGTTGTGATGAAGCAATGGGTTAGCTGGAATCACCAGGAGTTCTGTCTTCGTAAGGTTAAGCTGAAGGTGATGGTCATTCATCCAGGTAGAAATGTCACTCAGACAGGCTGAAATGCGAGCAGCTACCGTCGGGTCTTCTGGCTGGAATGAGAAGTGCTTCTGAATGACAGATCCTAATGATGTCATGTAGATGGAGAAGAGAAGTGGTCCAAGTACTGAGCCTTGAGGAACCCCAGTAGCAAGGTGGTGTGACTTTGAAACATCACCCCTCCAAGACACACTGAAGGATCTGTCAGAGAGGTAGGACTTAACCCACAGGAGTGCTGTTCCAGAGATGCCCATCTTTCTGAGGGTGGACAGGAGAATCTGGTGATTAACAGTGTCAAAAGCAGCAGAAAGGTCCAGTAAGATGAGTACCGAGGATTTTGAAGCTGCTCTTGCTAGTCGCAGGGCTTCAGTAACCGAGAGCAGAGCAGTCTCAGTTGAGTGGCCACTTTTGAAGCCAGATTGGTTGCTGTCCAGGAGGTTGTTCTGTACAAGGAACATAGAAAGCTGGTTGAACACAGCTCGCTCAAGTGTCTTTGCAATGAATGGAAGAAGGGATACCGGTCTGTAGTTTTCAAGTTGTAGTGTACTGCTCAGATTTGCCAAAATGGCGCTACACTGATTTGGTGAGAGACAGAGGAGAGGAATTGTTGAATGAAGTCGTTATTTTAGTTTTCTTCGTGTACAAAAAGTATTCTCGTCACTTCATAATGTTAAAGTTGAACCACTGATGGCAGCTGGACTATTCTGACGATGCTTTTCATAGTTTCCTGGACCTTGACACTGTTATTTATTTGACAGTCTATGGGACAGTCTCAAGCATTCAGGTTTTCATCCAAAATATCTTAAATTGTGTTCTGAAGACAAACAAAACTTTAAACGTTTTGGAATGGAAAGTGATTTATAAAAAAAAACAAAAACAAAAAAAATTGGGGAGGTAGTATCCCTTTAACATTAATTAAAAACAAAAGAAAAAACTGCTCAAATCTGCACTTGACTGAAATTCTTCAGATTTAATAAGGGTGAATCAATATTTAATTCACACATTATGGTATTTGTACCTGAATACTACTGATATCTGACAGATACAATGTCTGCAGAGAAAGAGACCCCAAACTAGATTGGCCTAGAATACAATATCATGACACCAGTACAACTGTTAGATCTAACTTACCTGCAAAAGTTAAAACACTGATGACTTTTGTATATTGCATTTATTGCTAGTGCTATTGCTTGTTTTACTAATGACTCGTTACTTGTATTTGATTTTATTAAAATACTTTTATAAAAAATAATATAAAAAAATACAAAATAGTGGTGGGGCCAGTGAAAACATTGACAGATAATTACAAATACTGTAAACGGATAAAAAGCAAGAAAAAAAAATCGAATTAAACTCAAGTGCATCTGCTTTACCTAGAGAACCTGGAGAGAGCATCTGCCAGCATTCATATTCAATCCATCCTGACAATTTCAGTAAATAATAAATTGAAACTTCAAATGAAATGTTTTTCTAGCCCTTTTAATAAAGTGATACTGCTATGCTATGCTGTTCCATTGCAGACAGTGAATACAACTCGAAAACTGTGTGAGGAACTAAAAATCCCATTCCCTGAAGTCAATAGAGAAAAAATTCCCAGTGAAGACCTGAAGAACCCAAAGGACTTCTATGTGTTCAAAGGCACAAACACTCCAACCGTGATTCACATCCCTCTGTTTAATGTGGTCAACTGTGGAGGCAAGTTCAGATTGTCTAGTTCAATAAAACTGAAACATTGGCTATGTTCTCATTTAAGTGTTTTACTCTTTCCTCAGAAAATATTGAGGCCTGGAGGAACAGATATGATACCGTTCAAGGTTCTTACAGTCGTAAGATGATCACTGATCTTATGGAGGTCGCTGGAAAAAACATCTCAGACAACAGAGAGAAACTGCTGGAGCAGATTCAAGAAGTCATTGACCAAAAAAGACACGAATGATGACAATCTGAATACCAGTGGCATGTAGCACTCTGAAATTACTTGTTTGATTATATATATATATATATATATATATATATATATATATATATATATATATATATTCATGTTCCAGTTACACTTAATAGACACATTTTAAGGTTAAATAAACATGACTTATACGTACTATCAAAAAAAAAAAAAAACTAACTGTAAACGTATGCTCTGTTTCTTAAAATAGAAGATACATTTCATGAGAAATCATTTATACATTTATTATTAACCAATGTTAAGCTGTTCATTTTAATGGTCAACTTATTTTTGGTCTACATACCTTTATTTCACCAAGCTGATAAGCTCTCAATAAAAACACCCATACACATGATGTTTTCTAGTAATTTCAAGTCTGAATGTGATGCAACTGTAACATTAAATCCACTGAAGGTGAGTTGAAGTGAGAACCCAAGTGTAGTTTAAAAGGGTTTCTCTGGTCTGTGCAATTTTGTACCATTGTGCAGTGGATTAGAGCCTGTGTTTAGGGTGACTGGATAAATATCATTAGATTATACATAACTTAATAAAAAAAAATATATAATGGTTTTGCAATTTTCAGCACAGTGATCGTCTGTTCACTAAGTGTTTAGTATGAACAGATGTGCTTATGCTATTGTGAACTAGCTATATTTTAAAATATGCAACATGTATATCATAAATGATAAATATAAGAAATATGTAGCCCATTTCTATGTGTGTATATACTACATGAGTCAGGGCCGTGCAGAGACCTTTGGAGGGGCAGGTGCTCAAAGTATAAAAGGGGCACATGGAACAAAGCTTTAAATGGCGCTGTTCAAAATATCAATACAGCAATATATTGTGATGCATTCCTTGCTGATTCGCGTATCGATATGGATGATTATGTATTGATACGGCAGCAAATGCTTTGATGCAGTTTTGAAAAAGAAAAAATAGAAAAGACAATTTTAAGTTTAAAAGTTAAAAAAAATATTTTCTTTCCACCTAATAATAGCTCTGGGATCAGAAACTGAAATGTCTTAAGTTGTCCCAACCTGATGGCTTTTTCTTCTCTGTTTCTACAGAATAATTAAGAACAGCTGTTATAGTAAAAACTATAGAAAACGCTTGTGCCTCTACATTTTCCTCTTTCTCACCAGCCTCTGTCTCCTGGCTTGCCGTTACCTGCTCTCTTTCTGTCACTTGTGCCTCTACATTTCCCTCTTTTTCTTCCTCTGTCTACATCTCCTCATCTGGGGCCCGTTTCACAAAGGAAGTTAAGTAAAACCTCTGAATATGTTTACCCTGAAATGAGGGAAACTAGGTTTTCTGTTTCAGAATCGGAGGTTTGTCAAACCTGAGAAAGCAGGGTAAGTCAAGCCCGTTTCTGAAAGAGAGGTAACTTACACTCAGAGTCAGTTACCATGGTAACTTACACTATGAACCTAACCTGGTTGGGAGCAGGTTCTCTACGATAAACCCAGAGTTTATCCCCCCCCCCCCCCCCCTTTTTAAACACTTCATTAATGCACACTGGAAAAATGCTCTTCTTACTAAGTGTTTTTTTTTCTTCTTTTTTTGCCCAAGTACAAATATATATATTAAAAAAATTATAAAATAAAGATTGATTTTCTATATAAGAAAATGATATAAGAAATGTTGTCTTGTTTCCTGGGGGGGGGGGGTAATGCAAATGGTAAACCTTATTCTGGGTGTCTATTACTAAGTGCAAATCTACTGTAGCTCCGCCCTCCATCGACACATAAGGTTAAATATGACACATGTGAATAACAGCTTCAGTGGTGTAGGCACTAGGCAGTCATGTTTTTTGCACGGAAACTAGCTTGTAACGCTATTGATTGGGTTAGAGTCCGGCTTTTGCCGAGCTCATTCTTCTCACTTTTCCCATCACATGTCACATTAGAATTTATTTTCAATAAAAATGAACAAAATGTTCTAAAAGTGGAAGTAAAGTGTCTAACGAGTGTTTAATAATGATACAACTATTTATAATTGTAATAAATATAATCATTTACAATGTTATTACTGCATCCTGTTAATGTATCACAATACTGAAGTGCAAATGTATCTGCCAGTATAAAGTATAACTAGCATCTAATTATTATTTACACTTAGTCTGTTGCAAAGAATTGCTACTTTTACATGGTAAATAGAATATATCACGATTTTCACTGTACATTTTTTTCTGTAAATAGCATCTAGAGCTACTTGCACTTAGCCTACTGTAAATAGGATCTATCGCTAAGAAAGTATGTTAATTCCACTTAGTGTAAATAGCCACTCCCGTATTTTTCTTACTCTATTGACAGAAAATATTATTATTAATATGATTATCTTATATATATATATTTACCCATGAGATACCATAAAATTATTAGCTATTAATTCATTAATCTAATGTTCTGCCAGTTTTCCCCTGTGATATTATAACACTGATAAGAATTACATTTTTATCGAGTCTGAAGTATTCAGATGGATTTTTGGCGGGAGCTGTTGCCATGGTGAATCGTAATATGGGCGCTCCATTGAAACTGGCTTTTTATATTAATGGTGCACGCGCTTAACTCAGAGTCAGTCAATTTAGAGTTGATTAAACCAACTAATTTCAGCTGTTCTGTAACCGAAAACTCAGAGTTTCCCATCTCAGGGTAAGTCAACTCAGAGTTCAAGTTTAAACTCAGAGTTGGTTGAACCTCCTTAGTAAAATATGGGCCCCAGCTCTATTACTTTCAACTCTCTGTCCATTTAGAAACGAGGCATAATTTACTATTTCAGCATTAATATTATTTTAACCATCACTACTGTCTACTCTTGCACCTAATCAATAAGTCCACCTTAAATATTGATACAAAACATTAAACAACTGATACACTGGAATATAGTGATTAATATTATTATTACTGTTGCAGCTGTTGTTGTCTAAAATTGAACTCCTTTGCAATGTAAACAAATGACAAGTGTTATTCATCCATCTCCTTCACACTGCACTTTGATGTCAGCTGTCAGATCTCAATATATATTTATATATATATATATGTGTGTGTCACATTTAAATATAATTATATTTTAATTCATTTCTTAATTGTTTTTATTTTTATAATGATAATTCAGAGAATGAGAAAATCTGAATAAGCCTTACCAGTGTTGTGATAATTATTTTTAAGGCACTCTATGTTTTAAAAAATAAATAAATACTGTAATATAATACTAGTTGAGTCAAATAACATAAAAAAGACCATACCCCTCGATGCCTGTGAAACTTTTCTCCCTCAAACAGCACGCTAACGTTACTCTACACTACAGACTACACACAGCAATATAAACAACATATCTGCATGATCTCACATCACATCGTTCTTGTAAAATAATTATAAGTAAATAAACATCAAAATCACTTCGCTGAGAATGAAACACCACTTACCAGCTGCCACGGTGTTAATAATATCCTCTAGCTATTAAAAAATGCGCGTCCCGCTCGGAGGAGGTCGTCGTCGTCATGTGAAAGGTCATCATGTGGGTATTTTATTTATGGCTAAATTATTATTAATAAATTTGACTAATATTTAGATTGGGCATGGGCAGGCATTCACAAAAGGGCATGTTATTAAAAAAAATTTGAGGAAAATTTGCTTTGACAAAAGGGCACTTTGGGCACAAAGGGGCAAAGGGGGAGGTGCTCAAGCACCCAACACCCCCCCCCCCCTCCCCCCCTGCACGTGCCTGACATGAGTAGATATATGTTTTATATATTTATTAATATATTTCACTAATGCAGTACCATATATTATCTAAAGTGCCCTCCATAAGTATTGGAACAGTAAAGACAACATAGCTGTATCTGCTATGAGTCTAGACAATTGCAAATATAATAAAAAAAAATGAATATGCGACAAAATTACAGAATGTCACATTTTATTATTAGGTATTTTGATTCATACTGTTTTACCAAACATAAAGGACAGCACTTTTATAGTTCATCCCACTATTTGATGTGAGCATAAGTATTGGAACAGTTGAAATTAAGCCAGATGTAAAAGATTAAAAGATAATATTTAGTTGCAGATCCCTTTCATGCAATCAGAGCAGTGAGTCTGCAACCCATAGACATCACCAGACTCTTGGTCTTAAGCTTTGAAATGCTTTTCTCCAGCCTTTAATGCAGCCAATTCCAACTGTGGCTTGTTTTGGGGAGTTTCTGACTTTAGTCTCCTTTTCAGCTGGTGAAACGATTGATTTGGGAAATCTAATGGAGCGTTCACACCAGACGCGACTTGCGCCAATAAATTGTGCTATTCACGCGTAGTTAGATGCATGAACATTTTGAGTTTACTCGCTTCATTCGCGCGTGAAACTCACTTCAGCTGCAAATTCGCATCGGGAGGCTTCTGCTAGTTGAGTTCATGCAGCATTGTGAAGTCAAGTCGCCTTTATTTATATAGCACTTTAAAGGCAGTTAAAGGCAGTTCATCATTGCATTCAGTGATGTCGTCATTCAGCTCAGTTCAGTTTAAATAGTATCTGTATAGTATCAAGTATCAATCAATGATATCGCTGTAAATGAAATGACCCCAACTAAGCAAGCGAGAGGCGGCAGCGGCAAGGAACCGAAACTCCATCGGTGACAGAATGGAGAAAAAACCTTGGGAGAAACCAGGCTCAGTTCTCCTCTGACCAGACGATACCAGCAGTTCAATTCCAATTGTGATTTCAAACACCAGAGGTCGCCCTCCCATTATATCGACTTTCACACCAATGTATTTATAAAATATTTTAAGACAAAATTCAAAATGGCTGACATGGGTAATTGGGAATTGTTTGACTTGGAATGTCACCAAATATTTAGTCAAACCGTTCATAGGTTCTAAGCTAAAACAGGCATTTTCCATGTCTCCCAACTACTTGGTGGCGCTATGTCGAAACTGTGAAGGTCAGGTCATGGTTGTTATAACACACACCAAATTTGATCCAAGGAAGATAAAAAAATATTTTTTCTAGCCCTCACGGTTCAAAAGTTAGCATAAACTTGAGTGCAACTTTGAACTGTTGGTGGCACTAAATGTTTAATTTACTTTAAATTGGCTATGGTTAATGTTGAGACTGTTGTCTATCTGTGTGCCAACTTCATGACTTTCCCACAAGTGGTTCAACTGGCTGCCATAGACCTGTGAACACAAGAAGAAGAAGTGTGCCTGGCTCGTAAAAAGCAAAGGCAACTGGTGTGAATCTTGGCACACCATATTGGCAGGGGGCCATGCACCACAATGGGCTGCTACTGTAAGTGAATTATATGATGTTATAAGTGATATTCTTGTAAATATTCATTGGAGAGGAATGTTGTAACCTGAAATAACTCAAACATATTGAGCAAGAAGCAATAAATACAGTACTCAGAATACAGTAAATGAGAACAGCCCCGGTGAAAATGAAAATTCCTCAATAACTCATTACTCAGAAGACCAATTAGGATTAATTGGAGATAAAAAGTTTTAGTACATCTGGTTGATCAGTTACCAAAGAAGCATGTCAGAAGTATTCAGGGAAATTAGATTTTGTGATAACATGTTGTGTTGCAAAAATGAGCACACCCTCTGAAAGTACAAAATAGTACTAAATAAAATCTTTCTGCGTACTTTCACATCAACGGGTGAGCAAGTTGAACTAAAACATTTAAATAAAAGGCAATTACATAGACCACCGAATCATACTCAGACTGACCACTTGTGAGAGAACTTTTTTTGCTGGGAAAAGACTGGGAAAATGCCTAGCAAATGTCTCAGAGAAGGAAAAGCATTGCAATGCATAGTTGTTATTCATATCGGAACTGCCTTCTGTAGTCAAAACAAATAAAACTTGTTTAGCTTTTTTCAAGGCTGCTTCCCACAGTGAAAGCAATTGTTTGCTTTGTAGTCATGTTTTAACATGATCTGAGACACTGTATGCATTCTCCCGTGGTGACAGTTCTTCAGTGGGCAAGTATTTTCACCCTACCTTAACGCTTTTGAGTAATTTTAGGGGATTTTGAAGTTGAGCAACACTTCTCATGAAAAATCAGAGCGTTTAAGGTCATCCTCCATGGCTTTAACAAAATTGGCTATTTTATCATTTTACAAACACTAATGATATATTTCTCTGTTTTTAGAAGTATATGTTTAACAAATAACAATTATATATACTCTTTGTTCAGACCACCATGGTTTTAAAAATGCAGAAATACCCTGTTCAACAATTCATATCAAGTCTACACATGCAGCTTTTTCTGATGTTTTCTGTTTTCCATTTCATTGAATCATTATCTCCACCCCTCATGATGACCCAGAGCTCTATAAAAGAGCATTTTCAGCTGATACGAGAAACAACAACTGCTGTTTTTATTTATTGGTGAATCTCAGGATTTTACAAGAACAGTGAGTACATTGCTATTATAGTTAAAGCTTTTGCAACATGGCAACTATAAACTTAATATGAAATTATCTCTGATTAAAACTTATTCCAATTAGTTTTTTTTTTTTTTTTACCTAAATATCAACTCTCCTGTTTTACAGATGAGGGCATCCAAACTTCAGGAAAGGTTTGTAATCCTGCTCAGATACCTACAAATACACATTATTATATATGAGTTCAGTAGTGAATTACACACAGAATTACAAACTGGATGATCATGTGAACAACTTCGAAATAAACTTTAGTTAGATGTATTCAAATCTTAAATCAAAATTATACTAAATAGCACAAGGCCATGAATGTAAGTGTGTGTACGAGGTTTATACTTACACTTCTGCTAATCAGCTGTGGCCCCGCTATTGTTTAGAAATGTGTAGATTCATATTGAATTTTGTCCTTATTACTTGGAGTCATGATAAAGGATTGTGGAATACGTTGATTTACCAACTGCAGTGCTTTACCAGTACTCTACATCTGTGTTTGGCTAACTCTTATGCCATTATTGTTTGGGTCTTTACTACCAAGCAGATGATCCAGTTTGCTACCATAAGTGTTAAACAATTTTTTCCCCTCTGATTCTTATTTTTAGAACTGGGGAGCACTGTTATTATTATAATAGTATTGTATTATTTGATTCCCCGTATTCCAGTACTGGAGATGGGCGTTCCTTTTCTGACATGCTCTGTACGCAGTAGACCAATCACAACAGACTGGGTCATCGGACCAATCAGAGCAGAGAAGCCTCATGCAAAGGAGGGGTTTGGAAAGATGAATCTTCAAACAAATCTTTTCAGACTCATTGAGAAAAAAAGCACAACGTTTAAATGCATATTATAAGAAAATGAAAATGTTTTTTGAACTTGCATGCATGTGAACATGTTTTTGGTGGTTTCCAAAAACTAATTATAAACAATTCAAATAGCATAATAGGGTCACAACAGTTGTCATATGTTAAATGTTTAGCTACTTACATTTTACCTCACACTCTCTGAAATGTAACTTTTAAAACTTACATTTTTTTTTTATCAAAAATCAAATATTGGATGGGACAATTTGGCAATTTCTAATTATGTCTATGTTGGTTAACTTACAACCCTTAAATAGCAAGTACGAGATGTTAAATTCAGCAATTCTGGGAAAAAATTATATTGTGAGGTAAAATGTAACAATTACTTTTAAAAAAATATATATTATTAAGAGGAATCCCCCCCCCCCCCAATCTGGTGGTTGTGGCCCTGAAATAGCAGTAAGTGATGTTAAATTGGTCTGTCTGTCTTTGTGGCCAATGCAGCGGTGAGGTGAGAATCACACACTCTCTACATAAAAATGAGGAGGAGTTTGTAGCCAGAAGGAGAGAAACTGTTTTTCAAAGCTTGCAGAAACTCGGAAAACACCGCAGTCAGGTAAGACAATCTTATATTTTATACATCTGTCCACTATTCTTTTTTGAAATTACCAACAAATGGTGTTGCAGCTCATGTTTGAACAAACAAGCTTGTGTATTTCAGGATGCGGTGCCAAACATTGCATTACTGGGTTCTGGAGGAGGACAAAGAGCCATGGTGGGTTTGCTGGGATCCCTGGTTCAGCTTGATAAAGCGGGTCTTCTGGACTGCATCCTTTATCTGAGCGGAGTCTCTGGATCCACCTGGTACAAACCCTGAGAAACCACAAACACAGAGATTGAATTGGGTTAAATGTTAAAACTGAGGGCAGTATGTTCTTCTCTCAAGGTGCATGGCCTCCTTATACCAAGAACCAGACTGGTCCACCAAACTAGAAACTGTGACAGACAAAATCATCAGGAGACTCAGCGGTCCAGGAGTCAGCTGGGGAGACAAATTTGACAAACTAAAGAAATATAACTATGAGAAAGACCACTTCAGCTTGACTGACGTCTGGGCAGTGATGGCCATCACAACATATGTGAAAGAGGTCTGTAATTATTCATACCACAAACCTGCATGATTTGGAAGTCACATCCAGTCTTAAAGTGCTGTAGTTTTAATAGTTAGTTGATTATGGGATGCCAAGGAACCTGAGACACATGTAAACACATACTGCAACATTCTGCTGATGACAAACTACTGTAAATCGATCTACTATAGGCAAAATACAAACAAAGTCTGAAACATTGAAAATCTGAGCCTGATTAATTTAAGTGGTAGTTAGTAAACTTTTCGGGAATTAAAACAAATAAATAATTTGTGATAACTATAAATTGTGAATGTAGATTATCCTCCTTATTACACGTGTCCTGCCTCAATAGTAAATAATTGGACACAAAATATTGATTTGAATTGAAACATTTTATTAGCTTCCGCAAATAAAAACAGTTCCTAGCAAGTGGTTTGGAAGCAAAATGAAGAAACAACATAAAATAAGACAAACATTTTAAGGAATAATGTTGTTATACCACATATTTTCACCAATAAATTATGCGGCAGGAATTATTGATTTGAGTTGAAACTGCTTTCAAATCTTACCTTTTTATTTTGGTATAATCCATTTTAGAAAAACAAAAACAAAACAAGACGAGCTCTTCAACAGTATTATTGTAGCGCATATGCTTAGCTGCAGGTCGGGCGTGATGAAAGGGCTTTACAACTGGTTAGAAAAGCCGCGGCCTTCTTCTTCTTTTGGGTTTTATGTGAGTTGGCAGTTCAACTTGCGAAAGCTGCCTGTTCTACATGAAAGCTTAAATGCTATTGGCTTACAGTTTAGCAGGTAAAACAATAGCTGTGTACCTTTTTACCTAGTCATCAGCTTAGATGGTCATCACCACTAAACCAAATTACATTCTTTTACTGTAGGGTTATAGTTATATTAAAATTACTAAAGTATCTTCAGATCTTTCAGACTGAGAGTAAATACTTTTTTTTTCTTTACCTTGTAAATTTTTTGCTTCTGCATATAGTGCATTATTTTATTTAAAGTTTTTCTTATATTAGCAGGTACGTTTCAACATACTACGATTTGGGACAGACTAATTCTACTTTCGGATACTAGGATGGATAGTATGCAAATTTTATAATTGGTAATACAGCTCTTTCTGACTTCTAAAATGGAATGACAGAGAGTTAGTGACATCATCACCACAGAGCTTTTGCTTTAGTCTTTTTCTATTGTACTGACTTCACTTGATAGCAAAAACATGTCATAGAGGCATTTTAACCTTATTCCTTGTATGATTTACAATTTTATTATTTTCTGTAATTTCATTGTAAGTGCGTGTGACCTAAAAACACCAATGACAATTAAAACCTTTTAATAATCTTCTGTTAATTGGATTGGCATTAAGTAATTTAGCAAACACACACTGTTATCCAATGAAACATTTTTTCAGTGATTACACTAAATTAGCCAATGCATTCTGCACATTGTCCTCTAATAACCAAACACTGTGTATTGCAAAAATAAAATAAATAAATAAATAAAATGTAAAAAAAAAAAAGAAAAAAAAAAGTGATGTCAGTGATGTCGCAAACATAGTTACTTGATGCACAGATGGCAACTGGCCAACGTAGCTACCAGCAAGAAGCCCCATTCACGAATAAGAAACCGTTCAACACGCCCATTACTCTGACCTGCAGCAACCCATAGGTCCCTTAAAAAAATAATTAACTAAAGAAATTTCCTCTAGATTGATGAACACACACTCTCAGATCAGTGGGACCAGCTCAGAAAAGACCCGTTTCCCATCTATGCAATAATGGACAAGCAAAGCAAACAGGAGGAGGCACAAGGTTCGTGTCTGAAAGAAAGTTCGTTTTTGTGATCATATCAGCTGTTTTATGGTGGTGTTTTCTGTCTGCAGACCCCTGGTTTGAGATCAGTCCACTTGAAGCTGGTTATTCACTCACTGGAGCGTTTGTGAAAACCTCCAGCTTCGGCAGCCAGTTTTGCAAAGGTTCAAAGAAAAAAGACCATCCTGAAACAGACATGCTGTACCTGCAAGGTAACAAACTCTGTCACAGGAGAGTTCATTAATATTTGTAAAATCAACATGCACTGAACAGTGAATTTAAGGTGAAATATAAACAACATTACAATTAGAAATTTTTCAAATAAATTAAAGCAATTAAACACCACAGTGAGTTGCTGTTTAACAACAAAGTTTCTCATCACACAGTGATTTAAAAGAAAGATAATTTAATGGCTTAAATTAGATGCATTAAACTGTTATATTTCACATTTTGTTTTGAAAGCAATATGTTATTTGTTTCATTTATTGTAAACACATAAATGTATTTTCTGCAGCTCTGTGTGGCAGCGTTTTAGCTGATGGAGACGAGAATAAGAAATTCATCTGGAAAAACATAAAAGGTGAAGCTGCATTTGAAGATTCGATTCTTCCTAAAGTTGACAGTCATTTCATTTCATGTGAACCCTGATTATATTTTCTCACAGATTTCTTTCAACATTCAATAACTATAAAAGAAATGAAGATGCTTGAGAAAAGGAGTGAAGGTAAATAATTTATTTGCAGTTCTGCTTAAGTTCCATCTTTGGAGTCTTCTGAACAACCAACATAGCTAACAATAAAACGATTAGGCTAAGTACTGTAACAAATGTATTGCTCATGCACCACCTGCTTGTGGGGAATGCCTGATTTCTGAACACTAGAGATGGAAAATTCCCAGATTTGCTCGGTGCATTAACATAAAAAGTAAAGTTAACAATTATTTAAAAAGTGTGCATCAGCTATAAATTGGCATTTGTATCAAGATCGTTTCTAAAATATTTGCAACAGTAAAAACAATTTCTTTACATATAATTAGTGAATGCACTAAAGTGACTAATAATCTGTGACCAATATTTTATATGTAGATAGATTTTTTCTCTCTAAACTATTTCTCAAGTGTGTTTCTCGCTGCATGAATAAGACGCATCACAACAGCACAGATACCCAAGAAAAACTTGGGATTAAAGTCCCTGACTTGAAATAACCTAATAAATCAATCAGGGCTAAAGCGGTTCCATAAAGGACAAATTAAGTTCCCACAATCACATTAATTTGTGCACCTTTATTTTTAAGCAGCTCTTAATGTCGATCATGGATTAAATCAATCCACCATGGATGGCATACAGTGAATATATCTGTGCTGTTTAATGCATTTTAGATATTGTGTTTTCCTCAGTGCATAATAGAAATGTCAAAAGTATATTTTTCATCTGAAAATGTAAGAAAGTCATGCAAACATATTCATTTTGCTGGCAGGAGTCGGCGAGTGAACGCACAACAGAATAGTAGCGCAATAATTCTGAGCAGGCTAAAATATACATTTTGCTAAAATATTTGTTGAAATATGTCTTTTGTGGAATTTTACACCTACATATATGTGTATTTTTATGATTGGGTTAAATTTAAAAGGATTATTGTAATGGGTAAACATATTTATGTGGGTTATAATAAGTCATCATAACGCATTAATCATGCATGGTGCACGCATTTAAAATAGTTTCGCCATTTATGTGCTCTTAAAGTATAATTTCTAAAAAAAAATGAGTGAAAAAAATAACAACTGTGTTTTGGCTTGTAGTATTTTGAAATACTTTTTAGAACATCTCACACCGTGGAATGTTTTTGCTTGTGTTAACTGCTTATTTAATTTTACTTTGTTTTCTTTAAAATAAATGTAAGCTTCTGTAATGTTATTTTAATATTAGTTACATTACGGCTTGCTTTTAATTCACCAAAAAGTATCTTAATGTCTTTTGAAAAAGATCATGACTAGGACTATAATCTAGCATTCAAAAAAATTAAATAATTAAGTTTACGTATGTCATTTTCCACTGTATGTATGCACAGAATTTAAATGAAAGGTATGGGTATGCTAATTAGATAAACTAGCTAGCTGGCTAAAATCTGCAAATAAAATACAAAATATAGCCTTTATTTTGTTCCCTTTGTTGTCTTTTATACTGCTTTAAGCATATCATATTGCAAATATTTCCCTTTATTTAACTTTAACATTTTTATTTATAATCACAATTTATGTACTACTTATTTATGTTAATACTCATCAGTATTTATGCTATGTTATATTATAGTAAAGTTAAAATCGTATCGCTTGATATTCAAGTTGAGGTTTATTGCCGTTCCACTATGTGTGGACATACAGTGGGGCGAAATGGACCACAGTGTTACATAAATACAGACATACAACAATGAAGTTAGACAGTATAAACCTATAAACAACTAATCTACTGACAGATTTTGACTATAAATATACATAAATATTAACCTACACATAAACTTTTCTTCAAAAGATCCTAAAGCCCCATCTGCAGAAAAGGGTTTCCAGGTGCTCATGGATCTTGTGGACATGAATCTCGATGTTTTGAATGGCAAAGATCCTTCAGATCTTGATTTATCCATCAGAAACACACTGAACGGTAAGAGTGTGTTACAATTCATATAGAGGAGAGTAGTTTAGTTCATCTTAGAGTCTAGCTATCACACAGTGAATATTTCTCAGGGTTCAGTTTTTGAATACAAACAACTAAAAAAATGATTTAACATTAACGACTGTAATTGCAATTACGGTGTCAGATCACTAGTACGTTTCCCTCTTTTAACAGAGGTCAGTGGAGGCAAACGCCGGCTGATTTTTCCAACAGAAAAACTGAATCTCGCTGATAAGCAAACTGCAAAACTGCATATGAAGCAATACACTGAAGATGTGTGTAATAATTTGAGTCTTTGGGACAGGTTTCCTCTTTTGGGTAGGTTGAATCGTCTGTACAGTGTGTATGATTTCAACAATATATTGTTCTCTTTTGATTATTCAATGCATAAACCGAGAAGTGCTTTACTCTAAGATTTAGTAGAGCTTCCGATTAGCAACAAAAGGTTTTAACAGACTGATGCCAAAGAAGAACTTTTGCGATCATGACAAAAATCATCATCATGATTAAAGGACAGTTCACTTATCATTTACTTACCCTCATGTCGTTCCAAACGCACAAGACTTTAGTTCATCTTCCAAGCAAAAATGATTATAAATTTAATGAAACCTGAGTGATTTCTTTCTCTTCATTGATTGCCTGTTCACACAAAACTATGATTGAAACTAAAATGTATAGAATTGCACACACACCTACTTTACAGCATTTTAAATTAAACATCAAAAACCTTTTTCATCTCCAAATATGGTCAATAGAAAAACAATATACACAATATTAAAGTATAATTTACTAAAGAACTACTGTGCATTTTTATTTCAGCTCTTTTCTCGAGCATTTGTATATGCATGACTCAGTGGACCTGGGGCAGGAAATATAACTTCCTTCACAAAATGACAGGTGAGAACAAGTCTAATAATAACTGGCAATTCAGTGTGAATAATATAATAAACAGACTTATTCGCTGTGATCCCTTAGATGAAGCATTGCCTGCTGCTCTTCTGGAAGGTGAGACGAGAGACTATATAGACGCCGGACTGTTGCTGAACTCACCCTACTTCTCAGTGCTGAGAGAAGAACGAGACATTGATCTCATCATTTCCCTGGATTTCAGTGAAGCCGACTCTTTCAAGGTTTTATACAAACATGTAGCACATTCTATAATTAAAGTTAAAGAAATAGATAGCCTAACCATTTACTTCCCCTCATATCATTCCAAACTATATTTCTCTTTTTGTTCGGTAGAAAAAAAAACAGGAGATTTTTTAAAAATTAATATTGCTGCTTTTTCCTCATGACCACCAGTGGACACACTAACCTTAAACACTGATAGATAATAACAAATGCTGTGTATCATTTAAACATAAAACAAAGAATACCATTTAAACTTAAGTGAGTATGCTTTAATTTAAACCATATGCATCTATAATATCTGGACAGAGCATCTGATAGAATTCCTATTCAGCTCAACCTTATGATTTCAGTGAATAACAACTTTAATTTCAACTGCTTTGACATCAATAGCTGCTCGCATCTCAGCTTTTCTAACAGATATTTGTTGCTGGATGAAGGACCATCATTTCCAACTCAACCGTGCCAAGAAAGAACTACTTGTGATTCCAGCAAACCCATCGTTTCATCACAATTTCACCATCCAGTTGGGCACATCAACCATGACTGCTTCTAAAACAGCCAGAAACCTTGGAGTTGTGATTGATGATAACTTGCTACATGTACTGCGTTAAGCTAACTGAGACTTGTTATAGCACTTGTATGTCATTGCTCACTTGTTGATTTTGATTGTTTCCATTGTCCTCATTTGTAAGTCGCTTTGGTTAAAAGCATCTGCTAAATGACTAAATGTAAACTGAAATCTCTGTCTAACACGGTCGGTTAATTAATGCTGTGTTGCTTTTCGGAAAGTGCTTCAAAGTACTTGTGTTGCTTTTCCACTGCAGACAGTGAGAGAAGCTGCTGAGATTTGCAAGAAGCGAAACATCCCTTTCCCTGAAGTCAACATTCCCAGTGAAGACCTGAAGAACCCAAAGGACTTCTATGTGTTCAAAGGCACAAACGCTCCAACCGTGATTCACATGCCTCTGTTTAATGTGGTCAACTGTGGAGGTAAGTTTCGATTGTCTAGTTAAATAAAACTGAAATATAATATGTTTAAGTGTTTTACTGTTTCTTTAGATGATGTTGAGACCTGGAAGAAAAATTATGCCACCTTTCAAGGTCCTTACAGCGCTGAGATGATCACTGATCTTATGGAGGTCGCTGGAAAAAACATCTCAAACAACAGAGAGAAACTGCTGGAGCAGATTGATGCAGTCGTCGGGTAGAAAGGACACAACTAATGACAGTCTGAATATCAGTGCCACACAGCATTCTGAAATGAGGCAAAGTCCTCACTGTTTGTTTAAATGTTTTTATTTATTTTTTATTTTTAGGTAAAATTATGTTCCAGTTAGACTTAATTTTGATACATTTTTCAGGTGAAATAACTGATTTGAAGTTGCTCTTTAGTCAACCTATATTCGGACCATTGTTTCACCAAACTATTTTCTCGGGCTACCCTCTGGGATTGGATCTGGAGTCTTCTCTTGTATTTGTATCGTGATTAACCATTTGGATGGATGATAACAGCCTTCTGAGCCTTCCAGTAACCACAGCAGGCCCCTTCTGCCCCATATCTATGAGCTGAAAAATAAACTGCAGGAGAGTGTTTAGCGCTAACTTAATGTTCACAACGCCTCATTACGAATAATGCGTCAAGCCATGCATATTTGGTCTCTTTGCATTTAAATCTAGATGTGTTCACACTAGACCTTGAAAACCATGTGAACACACTTGCCGAGAAAAAAAGTGCGGGGACAAATTTATATTTTAATATGGCTCATTTCCACTTACGGTTTGGTACAGTACAGTACAGTACAGTACATAATTACTCCCATTTCCACTGTCAGAAGTTGTGAATGGTACCAAAATAGCGAACCGTACCGTCCCACTTTTTTGGGACCCTTTCGTAAGGGTACCAAGCACAACAGTACTGTACCTAAAGAGCTAGACGCAGATGCTTTACACAGAATTAGCACTTGCATGTGTTACAAGGGGACGACAACGCTAGAAGCCGTTTTTAAATACACAGCCGAAACACATAACAATGTCAGCATGCAGCAATAACCCATGGTCCACCTGGGAGGTGCAAATCTTCCTGGGTATCATTGGTGGAGAAAGAGTGCAAAGCAAAACTCGATGGCATGGTGAAAGACAGCAACAGCTGGAGTGGTGTAAACAGAAATAACTGAAAGTTCGATGATTGTCACCATCAAGGGACACAGACTGACGAGTTTGGGAAGAAGTGGCAGAATCGTTATAGACACCCCTCTGCTGGCTGGTGAGCTGTGAAATAAAGAATTAAAAAGATAACAGGAAAGTTCACTTTTAATGTAAAACTTCAGAACAAGCTTGTTGTCTGTTGGTTGTTTGCAAGCCAGTGAGGTAGCTCCCAATTATTTGCAAGCTAGCAAAACTGATGCCACATACAGTACATAGGGCATGTAGCATAAAGCTAATGTAGTTTGCAGCACTCTTCCCTGGTTAGGCTTTTCTTAAAACCAAAACAAGTACAAGTACACGTGTGATGAATGTGTAAAGAAATATCACTCCAGTAAAAGTAGATGAACTGGTTTTAAATATTTTCTTGAGTAATAGTACATAAATACTTCATTTTCTGTACTTATACTAAAAGCAATGCTCAATGAACCTCAACTTAGAAATGTTTATGCAATTTAATATTTAAATCCTACTGCTCAAAATTGCTATTAAGGACAGATGGGTCTAATGTTTGACCTTATGTATGAGCTCAGTCTTATAATTATTAAATATCAGAGAAAGAGAGGGAGAGAGAGAAAGAGAGAGAGAGAGAGAGAGAGAGAGAGAGACATGAGAACATGTCCAAATTCTATGGGCCTACACAGCTTAACATTTCACAGCAGGGTAGTGGAGTAAAGAGTGTAATATTATGCTTTGTTATGTAGTGAAGTAGGTTTCTCAAAATAAAAAGTACAGATACTTGAAAAATGTACTTAAGAACAGCTAGTACAATGCTGCAAAGTCCAGAAAATAAATGTGGTTTTCCCTGGCTGCTAGGATCCTCAACTGAAAAGTCATGTTACTTACACAAACTGCAACAGTACTGTTTGTTATACAAATACAGAACATACAGCATAGTATAACTCAGTGGGTACCTAATTAAATTGGTGGACAGCAACTTTTTTGAAAATTTCCAATTTCATCACTGCATTCCAGAGAAACGAATGTCTTATGGCTAAAAATCAATGACTTCCATCACATCGTTTCATATTACTGTACATTCTTCAGGAGAGGATAACAGGAGATTTTGTTTTATTTTAATTTATTTATAATTATCTTGCTGCTTTTTTTCTTGTGACCACCAGAGGTTACACTAACTTCAAAAAACATTGACAGATAATTACAAAAACTGTAAACAGATAAGAAGCTAGAAAGAAATCCAATTAAACACAAGTGCAAATGCTTTCATTTAAACAATAAACATCTAGAGAACTTGGAGAAAGCATCCAATAGCTTTCCTATTTATCTCACACTGACAATTTCAGTAAAAAAAATAAAATAAAATAAATAAAAAATAAAAAATTCAAATGAAATGGCTTTTTTTTTTGCCTTTTTAATGAAGTGATACTGCTAAACTACTAAACCAAATCACTTCTAAATGTTCAAAGGCACAAACACTCCAACCGTGATTCACATGCCTCTGTTTAATGTTTCCAACTGTGGAGGCAAGTTCAGATTGTCTAGTTAAATGAAACTAAAATATTACCTATGTTCTCATTTAAGTGTTTAGGTTCATTTTAGTTTTTTAACTAACACTAAACTAAACTCATTTAAGTGTGCTACTCTTTCTTTTCTTTCTTATCTTATGGAGGTCGCTGGAAAAAACATCTTAAACAACAGAGAGAAATTGCTGGAGCAGACTGATGCAGTCATTGACAAAAAAGACAACTGATGACAATCTGAATACCAGTGGCATGTAGCACTCTGGAATCAAGTCCTTGTTTGTATTTAGTTCCCTGTCAAGAGAACTTCGAACTGCGTCCTCTCAGGGGACACTATGGGGAACACCTCGTCGTGACCCGTGTCTGAAGCATACTTTGAAAAACGCCAATGTGTTGGCCGGCGACAGCCTCTGACGTCACTACCAGCATGACTATAAATACGCGCCCGTAGGACCCGTCACTTATCTTCATCGTCTTCATTGACTGTTTTGTTTGAAGCGTGCATCTGAGAAACGACCAAAATGGTAAGAGCGATCTATTATTGTTATCATGGCATCCACTAGCAAGGCGTTTAAACAGTATGTGCATCCGTGTCAGCGTTATTTGACACCTGATGACACACACACTCTTTGCATCTATTGTTTGGGCAAAGAGCACACGCACGATGTCCTCGAGGGGGCAATCTGCGTGCACTGTGAGCGTTTTTCTGTGAAAAAGCTCCGCTCTCGTTTGTCCCTCTTTTCGAGGAAAGAGGGACAGCCATCTGGATCCCGCGGCTCAGGACCCGCCGTTGCCGAGGCACGGAGGAGAATGAGCTCGTGGGTATCACAGGTGGATCTCGCTGAGGAGTGTAGAGAGGGACTTTTCCTTTCACACTCTCTGGCGGCAAACGAGAGTGAACTTCAGGAGGAAGATGCGTTGTCATTAATCCATTCTGACACTGAAGTTAGTGCTTTGCTGGGTTTTACCCATAAAGAGCAGGAGATGCCTGAGAGTGGCGAAAAAGCTGAGGCTGAGCCTTCTCAATCCTCCTGCCCTGCGTATGGGGAGCTGTTAGAGGTTATGGATCGCGTCACGGCAAAATTAGACTTGCCATGGAAGCGTGCCAGAAAGGTAACGTCGCGAGATCGCCTCGATGAGCGTTATTTGTCTGACCATAGCCCTCCAGCCCAGGTGAGCCTTCCATTCTTGCCTGACTTACATGCAGAAGTCGAAAAGGAATGGAAGAGGCCGTTTTCCTCTCGCATCCATCGGTTTCAGCATACGAGTTATGTTAATGTCAAGGGCATGCACAAAAACGGCTATGAGAGGATGCCCCCTGTAGAAGAGACACTGGCTATCTATCTCTCTGTGGGGGAAACGTCCTCTCTTAAATCTCCCTCTTTGCCATCTAAGCCCCTCCAGGATACATCACGCTTAAATGGCGAATCATACGTTGCAGCAGGTCAGGCTGTGGCTTCGTTGCACATGATGGCAGTGCTTCAGGCTTACCAGGCTGACCTGCTGAAGGACCTGGATACAGACGAGGGCCTTTCAGCTGACCAGGTAGCCGAGCTGCGCCGCACCACAGACCTCTCTCTCCGGGCTACCAAGCAGGCCGGCTCCGCCATGGGTAGGTCTATGGCGGCCATGGTGGTAACGGAGAGACATCTGTGGGTGAACCTGGCAGACATCGGGAGGGAAGAAAGGGGTTTTCTTCTCGATGCTCCGGTCTCGCCTTCTGAGCTTTTTGGTACCTCCGTCGAGATGGTGGTCGAAAAGTTCAGGGAGGCAAGGGCACGCTCAGCTGCCTTTAAATCCTTCATTCCACGAAGGTCCAGGTCCGAGCCCGAACAACAAAGGGGTCCTGGCCCATCTCGATCTGAGGATCGGAGACGGGCGCAGAAGGCTAGTGTTGCGGCTCGCGCTCCTCCCCCGCCTAAGGGCAGGGGCAAGAGGAATCGCGGGTCACGAAGAGGTAAGCAGGGTCTGAGGGATGTGATTCAGACGAGGCAGCGTCCTCGTCCGGATTGGAGCGATACCTAGTAGCTCTGGATGTTTTTAACTTCTGTTTTAACTTCTGTTTTTATCCTCCCCTGCCTAATTCCCCTGTAGCCACCAGCTCTCCACCTGATCGAGGTTAGGTGGAAAGTTTCTCACATAACAGTCTCCTTTCCTGGACCTATGAGGTTTTGGTCGGTTCTATGTTCCTAGTAACCACCTTACTGACGGTCCGGACCAGAAGGGGGCGCCCCGTAAGCGGGACTCCAGTACAGGAGGGTGGGTGAGTACGTAACCCTTTCTTTACCTGCTTATGGGTGTTATGTTGCTGGTGGTTATTTGTCTACTAACATACTCTGTGAGTTTCCTTTACGACACCCACCGTGGAGTGAGACCTACGCGTGGGAAGCAAGCGCTCTGCGGTTGTCCATCCCACACCCACCTCCCGAGGAGCCTGGCTGATCGTCAGAACTGGCACATCACTGCAGGGAATTTCATGGATGTCCGGCCAGGTCACCCTGAAGGGCCGCCTGGCTGCTTGGCGCATCCGGGAAGGTGGAAGTTACGGAATTCTTCTGTATGTACTGCCTCAGGTAATGCTCCCCTCGCTTGAGGGTTGGAGCTCACCTCTCCCATGCGATCCAGCGCCTCTGCGATGCTTAGGAACCTTTCTGTACACACGCTAAGCCTGTGTACTTTCTCAAAACCACATGGTAGTCAGTGTGCATGTGAACACTTTGCGCACTGTCTAAAATCCACATAAGTGGTAAGTGTGCACGCAAGACTCTGCGCACTTTCTGAAATCCACATAAGTTGTAAGTGTACACGCAAGATTTTGCACACTTTCTGAAATCCTGTTCGGTAGGGGTTACGCGCTCCGCTTCGTTCCCTTTCTTAAGATGATTAGCCCTGGGTTCCATGGGCTTCATTCAACCAGTGTGTATTTGTTATACACCTCAAGCATCGCTTCCCTCAACACGAGGGGCTGTGTGGACGTACTGTGGTTATCAGCTAGTAGGCCTCAGCAGGCCTCCCTGGAGGTGAGTTCCAAATTACTTTCAGTTTCCACTTAAGGTGGTTATCTGGTAACAGGTAGTAGGCCTCTCTAGGCCTCTCTGTAGGTGAACTCCCACATATTTTGGTTATCAGATAGTAGGCTTCACCAGGCCTCTCTGATGGTGAGCTCCCACATACTGTGGTTGTCAGGTAGTAGGCCTCACCAGGCCTCCCTGGACGTTTATCTCCCACATACTGTGCGTTTCCACTAAATAGCATATTGTGTTTATCAGATAGTAGGCTTCACCAGGCCTCTCTGAAGGCGAGCTCCCACATACTGTGGTTGTCAGGTAGTAGGCCTCACCAGGCCTCCCTGGAGGTTTAGCTCCCACATACTGTGCGTTTCCACTAAAAAGCGAGCTCCCATGGTTTGTGGTTGTCAGGTAGTAGGCCTCACCAGGCCTCCCTGGAGTTGAGTTCCAAATAACTTTCAGTTTCCACTTAAGGTGGTTATCTGGTAACAGGTAGTAGGCCTCTCTAGGCCTCTCTGTAGGTGAACTCCCACATATTGTGGTTATCAGGTAGTAGGCTTCACAGGCCTCTCTGAAGGTGAGCTTCCACATACTGTTGTTGTCAGGTAACCTTTCAGTACACACGCTAAGCCTGTGTACTTTCTCAAAACCACATGGTGGTCAGTGTGCACGTGAACACTTTGCACACTTTCTGAAATCCTGTACGGTAGGGGTTACGCGCTCCGCTTCATTCCCTTTCTTAAGATGGTTAGCCCTGGGTTCCTTGGGCTTCATTCAACCAGTGTGTATTTGTTATACACCTCGAGCATCGCTTCCCTCAACATGAGGGGCAGTGTGGGCAATTCTCGTGGTAGTTTAGCAGCGCCTCCCTTTTTTCTAAAGAAAAGGGTCGCCTATGAGCATGCTGCTCGGAGCTCGGAGTCCTCCTCTCATAAGGAGACTGAATTCTCGTTTTTTTCATTAGAGCGCTCCAGTACTACATACTGTTTTGAGACGCACTGTGAGAGCAGACATCCTGCTGAGGCAGGGGCTGAGGCTCGGGGAATGGCGCCTTCGCACCAAGGTGTTGAAGAAGAGTTAGGAGAGGTTGGCCAGATTTGGGTGGATCGGTTTTTGCGGCTCGAGAGAGCATCGCATTATCCCCTCTGGCTTCCTCTGACTCATCCAGCTCCATTGGGGCTGGACGCCATGGTACAGACGTGGCCGAGGCTTCATCTGTACATTCCTTCCTCCAATTGCTCTGCTCCCGGGCCATTCCATCTACGAGCTGCTCTATCAGAGTGCCACGAGAGCCCCTCCTTAGAACAGTATTTGTAAATCCATGTTATGGTAAGTGTGCATGTGAAGTCTTTGCACACTTTCTGAAATCCACACTGTGATAAGTTCGCACGGTAGTATTCTGCGTTCTTTCTAAAATCCTATATGGTAAGGGCTTCGCACGGCTGCTTCGTGCCCTTTCTTGAGTTGGTTTAAGCCCCATTCATCTTGGGCGCCACTCCACCCAGGTATCCTCTGATACCTATCTAGAACAGGGCGCCGCTACTAGAGTACGGTTGGGACAGCTCTTTCGGCAAGTTTTGCGAAAGCTAGCAGTAGCCCCTGTGTGACAGGCAAGACTTGGTAGAAGAATTTGCTAGGTTCTTAGCCGTATCCCTTTAAAGGAATCTTTTGTGATTCCAAGCCTTCAGCTCTACCCCGGGCCAAGGCCCTACAGGTAAGTTGGGTATGTAGCCTAGGCTTTTGGCCATAAGGGATAATGTCATAGACAGCCATCGAAACCATCCCAGGGGCAACTCCCTGTGAAATGGTAGAGTTGGTACTTAGTGTTTGCCATGATTCTGGCCTGCACTCCCCTCAGCATGGCGGCGTGGGTATACTGTTCCCCATAGTGTCCCCTCAGAGGATGCAGATCGAAGTTCCCTTGACAGGGAACTTCTCAGGTTATGAATGTAACCATGGTTCCCTGAGAGGGAACGAGACACTGCGTCCTCTACCTCCCTGCCATGCTTCGGACACAAGCTTCAGGAAGAAGATAAGTGACGGGTCCTACGGGCGCGTATTTATAGTCGCGCTGGTAGTGACGTCAGAGGCTGTCGCCGGCCAACACGTTGGCGTTTTTCAAAGTATGATTTAGACACGGGTCACGACGAGGTGTTCCCCATAGTGTCCCCTCAGAGTGTCTCGTTCCCTCTCAGGGAACCATGGTTACATTCGTAACCTGAGACGTTTTTTCATGTTCCAGTTACACTTAATATTGACAAATTTTTCAGGTTAAATAAACATGTCTTATACTATCAGAAAAAAACAACAATTATTAACTATATAATTGGTCTGTTTATTAAAACGAAGGATACATTTCAAGTTAGTGATTTTTAAGCATTTATACATTTATTCAAAAATAAACAACTATAAGAAATTTCATGTTAATTAAGCTGTTCTTTGTAATAGTCAACTTATTTTTGGACTATATACCTTTATTTCACCAAGCTGATTGATTTCTCACTAAAAACAATCTCACAGATTATGTTTCCTTTCAAGGGAACTTCGAACTGCGTCCTCTAGGGGTCGCTATGGGGAACACCTCGTCGTTACCCGTGTATGAAGCATACATTGAAAAACCTGACGCCACTACCAGCACGACTACGGATAAATAGGTGCCAGGAGAACACGTCATTTTCTTCTTTGTCTTCACTGACTGTTCTGTTTGAAGCATGCATCTGAAAGAAATGGTAAGAGCAATCTTTCCCTGTTTATCATGGCGACTACTAGCAAGCGTTTAGACAGTGTGTGCATCAGTGGCAGCATTATCTGACACCCGATGACACACACAATCTTTGCATCATTTGTTTGGGTAAAGAGCACGCACGCAATGTCTTTGAGGAAGCAATCTGTGTGCATTGTGAGCGTTTTTTCAATGAAAAAGCTCCGCTCTCATTCGTCTCTTTCTGAAAAAAAATAAATAAATAAAGAGGACAGCCATCTGCTTCCTGCGGGTTCAGAACCCGCCGCTGCTGAGGCACAGAGGAGAATGAGCTCATGGGGATTACAGGTGGATCTGGCTGAGGAGTTTTAGAGAGGGACTTTTCCTTTCTTGCTCTTTGGACTTGCCATGGAGGTGCACCAGCATGGTGACGCCGCGAGGTGCGCTAGCAAGGTGAGATCGTTATCGAGAAGTTCGAGTTCATTTGAGCTTGAACTTTCCCTAGGTGTTTGCAAACAGTGATGAAAGTTTTCGTGGGCGGAGCCTATCTGGTGGCAGAAAATGAAAGTAGCGGTCTAAGGAAGCCATGGAATATAAGAACAAGAAAAGGGAAATTTTGAGTATTTATTTTAAGATTTAGACTTTTACTCACATTTCCTAGATTATATTTCACAATTCTGATAAGAAAAATCCAGTCGCTGTTCTCTCTTTTCCCCCTCGGCTCAGAATCATAAGGTTATAATCCTACACCTCTGGCTTTTCCCCCTCAAAATTGACAAACTTGCAATTGTTGAGTTAATTTAAGTTATAGAGTCCACACTAGGAGATATAAACTTGCATTTGGGAGAAAAAAAAGTCAGACATGTGAGATAAAATAGGTAAATGTTACAGGTTTAAATAGCAGGGCTAATAAAAAGTGTCCCCTATGAACTGCATATGAGAAAATTATGTAGACCTATTGTTTAAATCAAATTTATGCTTTAAAAGTAGGGTAAATCATAGAAAGTTTCATCCATGGTCTGTCTGTTTAAACATCTGCGTTTAGCTTAAAATGGTGTCTTTGACGAGGGTATTTTATAAAAATTATTTGCATTCAGATTCTGACATTCAAAGCACAGCAATACATTTTTTCGTTTATTCCATGGATTTTACCCATTTACATCCACTTATTCCCAGTGTTTTTCACCCACAACAATGCGTGCGCAGCTGCAAGTGACGTAATTGTGATGTATACTCCAGATTAGTCTATTCATTGATTACAGGTACATCTCAATGAATTAGAATGTTGTGGAAAAGTTAATTTATTTCTGTAATTCAACTCAAATTGTGAAACTTGTGTATTAAATAAATTCAATGCACACAGACTGAAGTAGTTTAAGTCTTTGGTTCTTTTAATTGTGATGATTTTAGCACACATTAAAAAAAACACCCATTCACTCGTCTTAACAAATTAGAATATGGTGACATGCCATTTAGCTAATCAACTCAAAACACCTCCAAAGGTTTCCTGAGCCTTCAAAATGGTCTCTCAGCTTGGTTCACTAGGCTACACAATCATGGGGAAGACTGCTGATCTAACAGTTTTCCAAAAAGCCATTAATTGACACCATTCACAAGGAGGGTAAGCCACAAAAATTCATTGCCAAAGAAGCTGGCTGTTCATAGAGTGCTGTATCCAAGCATGTTAACAGAAAGTTGAGTGGAAGGAAAAAGTGTGGAAGAAAAAGATGCACAACAAACCTAGAGAACCACACCATTATGAGGATCGTCAAGCTAAATCGATCCCCTGAGGAGCAGTTCCACTCATTCTCTACTATAGGAGAGGAAGAATTGTATAAACTTATTAAATCATCTAAACAAACAACATGTATGTTAGACTCTATTCCATCTAGGCTCCTAAAAGAGGTGCTTACAGAATTCATAGATCCTCTTCTGACTATTATTAATTCATCATTGTCATTAGGATATGTCCCCAAAACCTTCAAACTGGCTGTTATTAAGCCTATCATCGGAACCACAACTAGACCCCAAAGAACTAGTTAATTATAGACCGATCTCGAATTTCCCTTTTCTGTCAAAGATACTAGAAAAGGTGGTATCCTCACAATTATATTCCTTCTTAGAGAAAATGGTATCTGTGAGGATTTCCAGTCAGGATTTAGACCGTATCATAGTACTGGGACTGCTCTCCATAGAGATACAAATGACCTGCTCATACCATCTGATCGTGGTTGCATTTCTCTATTAGTGCTATTGGATCTTAGTGCTGCGTTGAATAGACTAGAAAACTTTCTTGGAATTAATGGAAGTGTATAAGAATGGTTAAAATCATACTTATATGACCACCATCAATTCGTAGCAGTGAATGAAGAGGTATCATATAGATCAAAAGTGCAGTATGGAGAACCTCAAGGCTCAGTACTAGGGCCATTACTCTTAACGTTTTACATGTTAACCTTGGGAGATATCATCAGGAAACACGGTGTTAGCTTTCACTGTTATGCTGATGATACTCAGCTCTGTATTTCTACACAGCCCGGCGAAACATGCCAATTTGAAAAACTAACGGAATGCATAGTCGATATAAAATAAAACTGGATGATGTTTAATTTCTTACTGCTCAATTCTGAAAAAAATATATATGATTATAATGTGATGAAAAGCATTTTCTTGGTGCACTTGTCACTTATCCCTATCAAATAAACTGCACTTATCCCCATCAAATAAACTGCAAATAATATGTATAATTGATAAACTAAACCACTAATTTTACATTAAAACACCAGTTTTTTAACTTAACTGAAGTGCCTTATGGTGGGATAAGATATAATGCTGAAACAATTTACCCCACAGCCTTTGGCTCACTTAGCCCCATAGCTGCCATTTTGGAAAGAAAAATGCTACTGTATCTTACCAGTTCAGGCTAATATTTAGATAAATGATTTGCATGGTTTTATATGTTGCTAAATCACCTATATGTATCAGCTATTCAGTAGTCACTTGTATTATGAGAAATATTGAAAATCTTTGTTGAATTGTGTTCTGCTGAGGAAGTGGTGTATCCCATTTTAGGGCCACAAGAACCAAAAGTCTTTAAACTTGTAAAACTGATTTGAAGATTTCTTTGTTTCTGGTCTGAGTATATAAGGGAAGACACAAAACATTACTTTGGGGAATGTGTAGTCAGAAAAACCTCCATGCAGTGTGTGAGAGTCTTTGGTCCAGAACTTTCACTGATGTGTGTCTCTCGGCTGTCAGGTATGATTCAAAAATGTAATTGTGGTAAACACATTGTGCCCACAGAGCACACTGTATAGTTGTTTGTGCTACTACATGTGCACATAGGCTAGTTAAGTTTGCTGTAAGTGTTCTTTGAGATACTTAGGTAAAAGTTGTTGATGCTATGCATTTTACACCATGTGTCTTGACTATGTTAAATTTGTTTGTCTCCTGTGTGGAACACTTGGCTATTTTTCATATAGTTTGTGGCGGGGTGGAAGGAATACGCAGGAGTAAACTCAAGTGTAAAGCCCCGGAGGGTGGATTTTATTATACAGTGAAGCGTTGCGGGGGTGATGGCTGTGATTTGGCGTGCATAGGTGCTCTCACTCGGGTCCAGGTGCAGGTGAGTCGGTGGAGTGCTCGTGGCAATGTCTTCCAGTCACAGGCTGCTTTCTGGAAGGCAGAGAGAGGAGACTCAGTGTGCTAGCTCGTGGAGAGGCTTCTCACCCTTTTCCTGTGTGCATGATGTTTATATGAGGCCCGGCTGATAAGAGGCAGGTGCAGGTGATCAGCCTGTGATGAGCCTTGAGCCGGTGCTCCTCGTGAATTACCAGGGCGACGCTGATGTCAAATCGGGACGCTCGTCACAGCCTCCCCCCTCCCCCCCGCCAAGTGTTGTTCTGATCTGGTGGAGAAATATTTTGTTATAACTCTTTTTGTAATAACCTAGAACGATGTCTAAGACTTGATGGCTGCTCTGTCATCACTTAGGAACCTAGGTGTGCTATTTGATAGCAATCTTTCGTTAGAAAGCCACGTTTCTAGCATTTGTAAAACTGAATTTTTTTATCTCAAAAATATATCTAAATTACGACCTATGCTCTCAATGTCAAATGCAGAAATGTTAATCCATTCGTTTATGACCTAAAGGTTAGATTATTGTAATGCTTTATTGGTTAGTTGTTCTGCACGCTTAATAAACAAACTCCAGCTAGTCCAAAATGCAGGAGCTAGAGTCCTAACTAAAACCAAGAAGTATGACCATATTACCCGGTTCTGTCAACACTGCACTGGCTGGCTCCCTATTAAAGATTGTATATATTTTAAAATCTTGCTTATTACTTATAAAAACCTGAATGATTTAGCACCTCAGTATTTGAACAAGATCTTATTACATTATGGTCCTCCATGTCCGCTGTATTCTCAAAACTCTGGCAACTTGATTATACCTAGAATATCAAAGGCAAATGTGGGCAGCAGATCCTTTTCCTATTTAGCGCCTAAACTCTGGAATAACCTACCTAACATTGTTCGGGAGGCAGACACACTCTTGCAGTTCAAAGCTAGATTAAAAACCCATCTTTTTAACCTGGCTTACACATAACACACTAATACGCTTCTAATATCCAAATCCATTAAAGGATTTTTAAGCTGCATTAATTAGGTAAACTAGAATCGGGAAAACTTCCCATAACACCAGATGTACTTGCTACAATGTTAGAAGAATGGCATCTATGCTAATATTACTCTGTTTCTCTCTTATTCCGAGGTCACCATAGCCACCAGATCCAGTCTGTATCCAGATCAGATGGTCACTGCAGTCACCTGGATCCAGTACGTATCCAGCCCAGATGGTGGATCAGCACCTAAAAAGGACCTCTAAAGCCCTGAAGGACAGTGGAGACCAGGACAACTAGATGAGCCCCAGATACAGATCCCCTGAAAAAAGATATTGTCTCAGGCGACGACCGGGACAAGAACACAGGAAACAGATGATTCTTCTGCACAATCTGACTTTTCTTCAGCCTGGGACTGAACTGCTGGTTTTGTCTGGTCAGGGGAGAACTGGCCCCCATAATGAGACTGGTTTCTCCCAAGGTTTTTTCTCCATTCTGTCACTGATGGAATTTTGGTTCCTTGCTGCTGTTGCCTCTTGCTTGCTTAGTTGGGACACTTCATTTATAGCGATATTGCTGACATGATTGCACAGATACTATTTATATATATTGTTCACAGAAACATGGCTCAGCAACAGCGTTCCAGATGGTGCTATTCAGCTCGATCAGCTGACATGCTATCGAGCGGACAGAGCTCTCGTTGAGGGAGGTAAAACCCGCAGTGACGGGCTTTGTGTTTACATCAATAATGCATGGTGCCGCGATGCTGTTGTGGTCTGCAAACACTGCTCAACCCTGGTGGAGATTATGATTATTAAGTGCCGGCCTTTCTTTATGCCGAGGGAATATACTGCCATACTGCTCATTTCGGTTTACATCCCCCCGAACAACAACAACTGCAACAGGAACGGTGCACTAAATGAACTGTACCAGCACATCAGTGAGCAGCAGACAGCCCACCCTGATGTTTTTCTCATCATAGCTTGGGATTTCAATCGTGCTGACTTAAAGAGTGTGTTTCCAAAAATACACCAACACATTAACTGTCCAACATGAGGTAATAACACTATAGACTTTGTTTACACCACACAGAGAGGAGCTTACAAAGCCCTCCCTCTCCCCCACCTCGGAGCCTCAGACCACATGACTGTCATGCTAATACCTGCATACAGACCGCTCATTAAAGTTGTCAAACCAGTTTAAAAACAGATTCAAGTGTGGCCGGAAGGATCATCAGAGGCTTTTCGAGACTGCTTTGACACAACTGTCTGGAATATGTTTAAGAAGGCTGCCGCATTCAATAACACCACTGACCTCAGAGACTCAGAGACTGTCACTGCCTACTTCAACAAGTGTATTGAGGATGTTACAGTCACAAAAACCATCACTGTCCAGGCCAACCAGAAGCCGTGGATGACAGGGAAGGTCTACAGACTCCTGAAGATGCGTAACGTTGCCTTCAGATCTGGAGGTGAAGTGGGCCTGAGTACAGCCATTACTCAGTACTCACTTAGTCAAGCTGTTGTTCCCACATGTTTCAAAACTATCACCATCATTCCAGTCTCGAAGAAACCGTCTCCATCCTGCTTCAATGAATACTGTCCTGTTGCACTTACTCCCATCCTCATGAAGTGCTTTGAACGGCTAATCATGCCCCACATAAATCTATCCTCCCCCCTCCCTGGACCCCTTACAGTTTGCATATCGGTCCAACCAGTCGAATGATGATGCCATCGCCACTGCTGTCCACTCAGCACTCACACATCTGGACAAAAAGGACTCATACATTAGAACAATGTTCAAAGACTTCAGTTCAGCATTCAACACAATCATACCTCAACAGCTCATTCACAAAATGGTCCAGCTGGGGCCCAACACTTCGCTGTGCAACTGGCTGTTGGACTTTCTGACTGGAAGACCTCAGGCAGAACAGGTCGGCAGCAACACATCCAGCACCATCACACTGAACACTGGGGCCCCCCAAGGATGTGTGCTGAGCCCCCTTCTCTTCACTCTGCTGACCCACGATTACACAGGAGTGAGGTGAGACGCCTTGCCGGATGGTACAGTGGCAACAATCTCTCTCTGAACGTGGAGAAGATGAAGGAGATTGTTGTTGACTTCAGGAGAGTGCACACTCAGCATACCCCTTTAACCATCAACGGTGCGACTGTGGAGAGAGTGAGCAGCACCAAGTTCCTGGGTGTGCACATCAAAGAGGACCTCTCCTGGACAGACAATACCGCAGCACTGGCCAAGAAATCACAACAGCGTCTCTACTTCCTCCGCAAACTGAAGAGAGCCAAAGCCCCATCCCCCATCATGTACATCTTCTACAGAGCCACCATCAAGAGCATCCTGACGAGCTGCATCACTGTGTGGTATGGAGCCTGCAACACATCCTGCCGGAAGACTCTACAATGCATAGTGAGAGCAGCTGAGAAGATCATTGGTGTCTCTCTACCCTCCCTCCAGGAAATTTACGGAAACCGTCTCACTCATAAAGCCCTCTGCATCACAGGTGATCCCACCCACCCGTCACACAGCTTTTTCAGTCTGCTGCCATCAGGAAGGAGACTGCGGAGTTTCCAGGCCAGAACCAGCAGACTGAAGGATAGCTACATCCATCAGGCTGTCAGGAAGCTGAACTCACTCCCGAACTAGCCCCTCCCCCTTCCCTCTTCAGCCCCAGGCACCACTGAACTATGAACACCCCCCCCCCCCCCCCAGATCCCACATCCATCATCCCCAGGTCCTTCCACTCCCCCTTCCCACTAACATACAAAGACATGCACCAGTCACTTTGTGCAGCATGGGTCTGCTTACTACCTCATTCAGCATGGAACTGATGTCATTCTACCACCTCATCAGTCAGTTGAAATAAAATAACTGCCCTTTGTCACTTTAATCAGACTGAATAACCCTTTTTGCACTAAAAATCTTTTTATCTGCACTGTTTGTTCACTTCACTGGTTTGCACTCTATCGGCTATGTGCCCTTGTGCTGCTTTATTTGACTTTATTATTATTTTTATTATATGTCTTTTTACATGCCATTATTGTATAATTGTATCTTATATTCTATATTTGATCAATATTTTTATGCTCTACTGTAAGTGTTATCTGTATGCACCGAGGGTCTGAGAGTAATGCAATTTCGATTCTCAATATGTACGTACTGTACATGTGGAAGAATTGACAAAAGCAGACTTGACTTGACTTGACTTAAACTGAACTGAGCTGCATGATGACATCACTGAATTCAATGATGGATTGCCTTTAACTATCATTTTGCATTATTGACACATCGTCTTGTTTAAAGCAATATATAAATAAAGGTGACTTGACTTGACATGAGAGCAAGTTTTGTATTTCATTTGTAAACCAAGGTCCTAGAGTCTGGAGGAAGGGTGGAAAAGCTCATAGCCCAAGTTGCTTGAAGTCCAGTGCTAAATTTCCACAGTCTGTGATGATTTGGGATGCAATGTCATCTGCTGGTGTTGGTCCATTGTGTTTTTTTGAAAACCAAAGTCACTGCACAACAAGCGCTACTCTACATCTACTACTCTACAATCATCAGTGGCAAATCTTTTAAATATAAAAAACGTACTTACAGTCTGTGAGTCAGAATCAGATCAGGAAACAGTCCTCCATAAAATGCATTGCACACATCTGAATATTTGGGTTGAAATGTTCTGGAACAGTGTTGTAAATACAACTTAACCACTGATTTCTGTGTCCTCTTTTGGAAGGCCAAACAAAGTACTAAGTTGTACAAAGTACAACAATACTGCAACAAGAATAAAAGTTAAGTCTTCTTTCTTTGCGTGAACATTTTGGCGGCAATATGCCACAAATCTTCCCACATAGTGATGGAGAGATGGGGGGGGCTTGTTTAAACGAGGCATTTTAGGAGGGTGTGGTTGACCCTTAACTTTTATAAAAAAATATCTCTTTGGGTTTGAGACTTTAGTCTTTGCAAATCTTCTTTATACACCAAGAGCGTGTAACATTTCAAAGAGAAAGGAAAAATATAAATTGCATCAATTGACGACTTTAATGCAGCCTCCTCATCTACATAATCTCATATAAAAATGCGTTTTTGTTATATTTACCATGTCTGCATGACGAAAATTAAAGTGGTCAGGTGAGAAAAAATAATCGTTTCCATTTTCATTAAGATTATGTTTCTTACCCCGCTGGCAATTAATTTAACTTGTTTACTGCAGGAAACAAAACTAAATATTGCATATATTTTTTCTTATAGAAAGTACATCATGATTTAAGAATTTTTAGACATTTGTATTTGAAATAGGGCCAAAATCTCAGCAATAAAAGCCTTTTTTTTTTTTTTGCAGCATGAATGAATGAATTAGGTATTTAAATACTGCTTAAGCTTTAAAAAGGGGTAGGAGACTGAAATAAACTCTTGGTTTACCGAAGAAAACCTGCTCCCCACCAGGTTACTATGGTAACTCATCGAGAGGTTTAGTTTTGTCTTTTATTGGAACAGAAAACACTGAGTTTCCCTCTTCTGGGGTTAACACACTCTTGGGTTTCCAACAAAACCCACTTTCTGGAATACACCTCACCTGTCATGTGTGTTGTTCTGATATAAATGCACGAGTTGTCCACTCTCTGAAAGTGCAGTGTGGTATATGGTGGAATACTCCTGCTCTTAAATAAAAGAGCCAATCTTTAACTGGCTGGTAAAGTCATGCGCTTAGGCCTGCATGGGCGCAAAAGGTTTTTAACTTTTTTTTTTACTTTTTTTTTTTTAAAAGCTATATGAGCATTAGAAACAAACTTTATGAGACAGTTGTCAGATATAAATGTATGCTTATATAAATGCTTTTTGAAATCAAATGACCAGGACAAATTTTAGGACAAAATTTTCCACGACAAAACCATATTTTTAGAGAGCAGTTTATTACAGTAGGTGGCCAGCCTATCTGGGCCTTACCGCCGTGCGTACGCCGTAACTGTAATTCAATCGCGTGTTAAAATCAATCGCGAAACTACCGCCAGGTGGTGCAAAGGGACGGATTGCGAAATGAATGTAATTGTAAAATGAGATAAAAGAAGGAAGTAAAACAACAATAACATTATGATATAACATTGTAACATGTAAAAAAAACATAATTTTCTTTACAATTTGTTAATTTATAAAATGTAGGATAGTCTTAGGCTACAGTCTACTAAACAAAAATTAAAAGAAGACCTTAAAACAAAGGATCATATGCATGCTATTTTTATTAAACAGTTAATAAATATAAGGCCTATATATATATATACATAAGCTAAATGTTTTAATTTCATTTTCATTTCGGTTCATTCTTGGTTTAAAAAAATCTTCAGGTTCCATATGCAGAGCGAAATGGGAACGGTCCAGCATTTAGCAATAATTAGTATTAACTCTGTTATTATTCTTGATTTTTCAAACTACCAGCATTTTTTAATTATGCCTTATGTGTGACCAAAAATTAAGTATTATTTGTTTCAGCTGTTTGATCGTGCTGGTGCCTCGTGCACATATTCACTGGAAACAGCAGTCGTTCACCAGACATTCGGCATGAGCACTTTGACATATTGTTAATTATGTTTTTTTTTTCTCGATACTGAAACGTACACAGCCTATTTACCTCATGAATAATAGTTAAGCTTCAAATGGGCAACATCACAAATATGGAAACGTTTGATTTCTCCCGATTGAGAAAGCCCAACCTTACCTTGTGCTTGGCTTTAAATTATTATTATTATTTATTATGTTATTATTACTAAGCCTATATTATTATATACTGCAATTATATTTATCCATTAGAATTATATATTTTTAATTATTGTTTTGTTCTGATAAATTATTTTTTTCATCTCACAAACTCTAATTTATTTTTTAGCGTGTTTAAAAAAAAACATGCAGCAAACGAAAATAGGTGATTGATCCGTTAAAATGAAACCTATACACGACTCATATTTTTTTCCTCTGACAAACTTTTTTTTTAGCGTGTTTAAAAAATAAAAAATAAAGAAAACATTCAGCAAATGAAAATAGGCGATTAATCCGTTAAAATGTGTTACTCTTGGTTAACAGTAATTATAATTATTTTACTTCAGAACAGAGCCTGGGGCTAATCTAGGTTATCCATGTTTTTTTTTATTTTTTTTATTGCACCTGAAAATGACTTTGTTCATTACATTCACTTCACGCGATCTGGCGCAGATCAGCCTCCCGCAAAGCTCAGCTGTGGATTATTTAAAAATGTTTGATATAAAGCAGTGGTTCTCAACCCGTGGCCCGTCACGAATTCAAATAAGGCCTGCACCACCTGCTCTTCTCAAACAGCCACACGCTGTGGCCAACAGACCGTGCAAAGCCCCGAGCTCGCCTCGCTCGACACCACCAGAGAAGTAATGGGGCCGCGCCCCAGATCTCACCGAAGCAAAGCCTCACTCATTCCTGCCGCGGCTCAGCCCTTCACCGTGGCCTTTCCGGCCGCAACGCAGTTCGAGGCTGCCTCCACTAGTAGCGCAGACGGTGCGTTGCAAATTAATATTTTCAGGTGAAGCTGCTAAAATGCAGGTGAAGCTGCTAAAGTTTGTTAAACGATGTTATGACGTAATTCTGTCCGATGTGGATGCCATTTTTATCCATGAAGCCAACAAGGCATTTTTTCAGAGTTGTTATCCACACCGAAATGTCTGAACCCATTAACGTTACACCTGCCTTACTGTGCATGTCCAAACCTCACTCAGATGATACAGACATAAGTTTCATTAAATTTTCTGGCAGGATCAATTTATTTATGGAAATATTTCACCATTTACTGGCGCGATCACTCAGAATTGATCTAAAACACAACTGCCCTCGTGTTTTCCGCAGGACAGCAATCGTGAGTAAATTTTCTGTTGTCTTTTAGGACTGTAATATGAAAAGCATGCAAAATAATTTTTAGAAACCATGTGAAAGTGAATAGCACATAACTGCAAGTTAACTGCTATAAACATGTTTATTGGTAGAATGTGTTACAAGACTAAACATGCTTCATTTTCAAAGCCTCTGTTTCTACAGTCCATACTACAACGTGAAAACAGCATCTTCAGATTTATCCACTCTGGAGAGCGTTCAAAGGCTGGAAGGCCAAAACGAGAGGAAAAGATGTTTTTCAACAGGAACATATTAATGTGGACAAGGCTCGAGGAATTGTCTAATGTTTCTAACCCCTCTACTTTCCCGCAGCCAACATCTACAGCAGCCGAAGCAAGCATAAGCTGCTTTTACTTGCAACACTGGCCCGAACATCCCAGTATTTGCATCCTGGTACTTCTAACCCCCCCTTTTTTCTTTTTTAGTGTCCTCCAGCTCAAGTAGCAGACATTAGCATAAGGCTGCCACTGCTAGCAGTGCAGGCTACTCAGGTTAAAGACATCACACACTCCAACCCCTTCGCATAGCCTACAGCTACAGCAGCTGAAGCAAACGTGAGGCTGCCTCCATTTGTAAAAATGCCCACAACTCTTCCGCTCCCTCATGCTATTAATAAACCATTTTCTGTTCAGCGGCCTCCAGCTCCCGTAGTAAACACTAGCGTGAATGCTGCCTCCGGTAGTAGTGCAGGTTGCACATAGGTTCTTCAGGATTCCCTTCCTGTGACCAACAACACGTGAAGCAAGTGCGAAGCTGCTTCCACTTGCAACCCAAACCCTTACTTTCTTCCTGCTGCTACTTACCTCCTTTTTCCTTTTCAGTGGCCTCCAGCTCCCGTAACAGACGCTAACGCGAGCATGCCTCCGATAACAGTGCAGACCCATCCACAACCCCTTTTCCGACAACCCTCTCCCCTACTCATGGCCTGCATATTGGCGCAGGCCCCTATACCTGCCGTTCACCTCCTCTTTCCCCCTCTTTTCATCCACTTCCGAAGCCGTCCCAAGCGTGAGCACGTCTCCGCAGGCGGCTCCAGCAGCTATCTTTCCTCCTCCTCTCTTGCTCCCCCTTCCGTCTCTATGTTCCGCCCTACCCATCCCTCCAACCACCCTTGGCTCAGGCCCCGTTGTCTGCCATTCCCCTCCTTTCCCCTCTCTCTTCCACTCCCAGAGCTGTCCCAAGTGTGAGCATTCCTCCGCTAATGGAGCAGGCCCCAATGCCCGCCATTTACCCTCTCTTTATTCCACTACCAGAACCGTCCCAAGCGTAAGCACATCTCCGCAGGCGGCTCCAGCAGCTATCTTTCCTCCTCCTCTCATGCTCCTCATTACTTCTCTGTTCCGCCATACCCTAATGTCTCCATATAAAAGAAGATCACCGAACCCTCATCAGCCAACCCCCTTAACGCCAGTCCATCCCTGTTCACTCAAACTCGTGACCCACCATAACTAACCCTCTTTAAACATCCCCTTATCCATCCATAATAGCCCATCCTCACTCCAGCATCCCAGCAGTGCCTGCTCCTGCAGGAGCCTCTATCTGTATTTCTCCACTGCCACAGCAGTGTCTGCTCCAGCAGGAGCGTCCATCTGTATTTCCCCGCTCCCGCAGGATCCTTTTTTCCATATTTCCTCAGTGCCGCAGCAGTTCTCGCTCCCGCTAAAGTTGGGCGATATGGTCATTTTTCAAATCGTCAGTCTGTAAGATCGACAATGCACGATATTATCATGCATGGGTGGAGCTAAACCCTTTGTTCTTGACAAATCATAACTATTGGATGTTTTAAACCGCGCAGGTGCGTGAGAGAGAGCCTATGGAATCACCAATAATCAAAAGCCGCCGCCCCCTCCATCGGTTTCGGAGGATTTCACCAAAATCACTGGTCCGCTTCTACATGGCCCTCCCAGCCGTTAGATTTTCCCCAGCCATTAATATACTCACCCCTTTTCGCGCTATATCATCTTGTCCTGGCAGCCTTTCTGTGGGAAAAAGAATGGTCCAGCATCGTTATTCACTGCGATAACGAGGCTACTGTACATTGAATTAATAATGGCCTTTCTCATTCACCCACCTTAATGCCCTTTCAAAGACGTTTAATCTGGATCTCCGCTAACGATCAGTTCATCATAACCTCAAAACACATTCCTGAGGCAAGTTTTACCTTTCAGAAATTCAGGCTGTTGGCACCGCAGGCGGAACCACTCCCAACCCCAGTACCTCCTTATTCAGAACTAATATTCCTCTGAATCATCCTCTGAGACCCCTTCTCGAAACTTCAAGAGATTCTATTCTCCAAGCCATTTCCCCAAGTACCCTCCAATCATACTTAACAGCATGGAAATGTTTTAAAGCATTCCATTCTGCCTATAATCTGCCGTTCCCCGATTCTTCCCTGCTCTCTATCACTTCATTTATTTCGCACCTCAATGCTAACAACTCATATTCGGTTCATCCTCACCCCTAATAGCCAATTCACAGACTCCCTTCTCATCAAAGGCATTCAAAGAGCCCACCCCACGCGCCCAGACACCAGGCAGCCCATAACCTTTGAAATCCTGACTAAATACATTTCCACGCTCCGCAAAGGTTACCATTCCGTCCACACCGCTCGTACGCTAGATGCCATGTTTATCCTAGCCTTCTTCGGCTTTCTCAGACGCTAAGAGCTCACTACCACTTCCAGCTTTAAACCGAACATCCACCCCACCATTTCTGATCCAGCAGTCCTGGACGATGAAGCCATGTCATTTCATATAAAGCAAAGTAAGACAGACCAGACAATGAAGGGCCACTTTATTTATATTTTTAACCTCCATTCACCTATTCTCCAATACCAAACTCTCCTAGCCTTCCTTCAGCTCAGGAAATCCCAAGCTAAATCCCTTTCCGACCCTCTTTTTCACAGATGACTCCAGCCGCCGTCTCCCGTTTTTTGGTTCTAAAAACGCCTAAAGTCTGTCTTATGTCTTTCTGCTATCTCAGCTGATGATTTCTCCAGCCATTCCCTCAGAATAGGTGCAGCCATCACAGTGGCTCAAAATGGCCTTTCCCAACATCAGATCCAAACACTCGGTCGCTGGTCATCAGAAGTTTTTAAGAGCTACATCCGATCAGACCGCTTAAATCTCAAGAAAGCCCACCAAACCCTCATCAGTCACCAGTTTTTCCCTAGCCATCTCCATTTCTCATTTCCCGCTCCCGCAGGAGCCTTTCCGCATTCCCTCACTACCACAGCAATGTATGCTCACGCAGGAGCCTTTCCATATTTTCCTCACCGCCGCAGTAGTGGCAGCTCCCACAGGAGCTTTTCCGTATTTTTTCACTGCCGCAGCAGTGTCAGCTCCCACAATAGCCTTTCTGTATATCCTCACTGCTACAGTCATGTATGCTCCCGCAGGAGCCTTTCAGTATTCCCTCACCGCCGCAGCAGTGTCAGCTCCCGCAGGAGCCTTTCCATATTTCCCTCATGTGCCGCAGCAGTGCCAGCTCCCGCAGGAGCCTTTCCATATTCCCTTACTGCCGCAGCAGTGTCTGCTCCCGCAGGAGCTTTTCTGTATCCCCCAATGCCGCAGCAGTGTCAGCTCCCGCAAGAGCCTTTTCCATATTATCCTCACTGCCGCAGCAGTGTATGCTCCCGCAGGAGCCTCTCCATATTTTCTCACTGCCGCAGCAGTGTATGCTCCTGCAGGAGCCTCTCCATATTTTCTCACTGCCGCAGCAGTGTCAGCTCCCGCAGGAGCCATTCCGTTTTTTTTTTCACTGCCGCAGCAGTGCCAGCTCCCGCAGGAGCCTTTCCATATTCCCTTACTGCCGCAGCAGTGTCTGCTCCCGCAGGAGCTTTTCTGTATCCCCCAATGCCGCAGCAGTGTATGCTCCCGCAGGAGCCTCTCCATATTTTCTCACTGCCGCAGCAGTGTATGCTCCCGCAAGAGCCTTTTCCATATTTTCTCACCGCCGCAGCAGTGTATGCTCCCGCAGGAGCCTCTCCATATTTTCTCACTGCCGCAGCAGTGTCAGCTTTCGCAGGAGCCATTCCGTATTTTTCCACTGCAGCAGCAGTGACAGCTCCCGCAGGAGCCTTTCCATATTCCCTTACCGCCGCAGCTGTCTCTGCTTCCACAGGAGCTTTTCCGTATCCCCCAATGCCGCAGCAGTGTATGCTCCCGCAGGAGCCTCTCCATATTTTCTACACTGCCGCAGCAGTATCAGCTCCCGCGGGAGCCTTTCCGTATCCCCCAATGCCACAGCAGTGTCAGCTCCAGCAGGAGCCTTTCCATATTTCCTCACCGCCGCAGCAGTGCCAGCTCCCCCAAGAGCCTTTTCCATATTATCCTCACTGCCGCAGCAGTGTATGCTCCCGCAGGAGTCTTTTCGATCTTCCCAACTGCCGCAATAATCGCATCTCCAGCGGGAGTTCCCATCTCTCTCTTTCAAGTGGACACTTCCACGGAAGTCAAATAGACACTGCCGTAACATTTATACACCAAAGGACGCCCAGCACCCATATAACATTTAAGCACAGCTTTTTGGGGGGATGTAAATTTGCGTATCTGGCTGCTGTCCCGTTCTAATTGCTTTTTGGGGAGCACTTGGGCTAAGTCGAACTCCGAGCTCAGGGTGTGCCCCGGGCTCGGGAGTCTTGCCGGGCTCGGAGCTCTACCCCTGGACAGCACGCCAAATATGCATAACCTTTATTTAATTATAAGTAAATGCGAACTCGTGAAGTGACGTTTCACAAACGAATTTCGGGAGGAGTGTGCACGGATAATTAACACGGCCAGTTCATCATCATCAGCAATTACACTGGTTACCAATCAGCTCGAGAAAACGCCTATAAATAATCAAGTACATCCTACCTTCGTTATCTCTCGACTTTCAGAATCCCTCCGCCACCCCGATCTCGCACCTTCAGCCAAGTGTCTACCCCCAGCTCAGGTAGAAAAACTCAGGGGAGCACTTGGGCTAAGCCGAACTCCGAGCTCAGACCCCTCTCCCCAGACGGGGGGGGTGCCCCGGGCTCGGGAGTCTTGCCAGGCTAGGAGCTCTCCCCCCGGACAGCTCGCCAAATACGCATAACCTTTATTTAATTATAAGTAAATGCGAACTCGTGAAACATGTACAAACTGTGAATAGTCGCAGTATCAGTATTGAAGGAGAAGTGCTGGATTTTCGTTTTTTTTTTTTTTGCCCCGCAACTCACTTGAAGAAGTTCAGATAAATAGAAACACCATACACTATGTAACAATCCTTAATTGAAGAAATGTGGCAAAATATCTCTGGAGAGAACCTCATATTATTAAATTCAAAAGTGCTTTCCATATTTGGATCAAAATAGGCTACATTTGTGAACGCACATTTTCTGAAATGTTGCGCGTCAGGCAGGGCCGGCTTTGCCGACAGGCGACAAAATTGCAGAATTAAAAAAAAAAAAGGTTAATTAAATGTATGTATCGTATTATGAAAGCTGCGCACACGCTGTACACTTTTACTGTGCACTGTCCACACTGGACTTGTATTTATCCATTTCTTTTACTAGATTTACAATCCTAAAAAACGACTGAGTCACTCTGACAGCTGCTCAGCAACCGGGAGTGGCGCGAAAACATCTGACAGCTGGTTTTAGTGCTTTAAATGATGGGGTAAATGAAAACACGTAATAAAATGAAAACACTATAACTGCTTTTCCTTGAGGTGAGATCTTAATGCTTCTCTATTGTTTTCTACTGTATCCTTCAGGTTGTTGCCTTTAAAAGAGTTGTTGTGTGAACATTTAAAATAAAAAATGAATAACTATGGAATAACTGTGGAGTTTCTTTTTCCCGGGGTAGGCGTGACGTAAAAATCGTCATTGGAGAGTGTGTGCAGAGGCTCTGAGCAGACGACCGCGCGGACAGGTGCGCGTGGTCAGTAGGCTTCAAAAGCAAAATTGCACATGTGCAGGCAGAGTGAAGAAGCTCATTGCTACTCGAACCTGTGCAATCCGTCAATAAAAGAATATAAAGTAAGTCAGATGTGCAATAATTCTGGGCAATTACAGAGCGGACCATCAGCCTGCGCATTCAGAGGTATAAATTGAAGAAGTCTGCATCCGCGCTGGCCGTGTATGCGTCCTGATTGCTCATGCGGAAAGTATAACACAGGAGTTACAATTGCAACTTCTTTGTGTTACTCCTTTCAAGCTGAATCTCACAAAATTGGTCAGCTCCCGACAGCATCAGATGTTTTATTTATGGGGAGTAGAATTGTTTATTTCAATGAATGTAATAGATTATATATCATAATAGTTAGGCTATAATATTATAAATCAGGTTGGTTTGGATTGCTGACGTAATATGTAAATTATATGCGTAGATTTGCACTTAGACCATAGTGCGGCCCGCTGGAAAAAAAGGTTGAGAACCACTGATATAAAGGTGGCTGTCCCATTTTATACAGGAATTGTTCATTTAAAAAAATCTAATTATATTGTTAGTTCTAATTATATTGTTAACACAAGTTCATTTAGAACTTTTTTTTTTACTTATAAACTCCTTGAGAATTTAAAGTTAGTTTAATAGTATTTAAATTCAAGTTTAAAAAAAGGTTTTAATTGCTTAAATTATTTTTATTCATTAATAATATGTTATCATGTTTATTCTTGTAAAAAATACGTGTTTATTCTTTAGGAAAACAAGGGAAAAAATAAGGGACAATCCGAATATTTGTTTTGCTTTACCTATGAAAGCTACAATTATTAAAAAAAAAAAATAATAATAATAATAAAATAATGTCAATAAAAAATACCATTGGCCTGAGTAATTTTGACCATTATAGAATTGTGACTTTAAAGATTAGTCATTTAGGTGGTAAAAATACTGTGAAATTAATAATGGCATGGCTTTTAGAGCATAACAACTGAAGGTTTATAAACATTAGCCAATAAAGCATTTTTTTAAACAACGGAACTTAAAGTTGTGAACTAAAATATTATTTCAACCATACAGCATGTGAATAAATAAAATGCATAATTTTCATAACATTTCATTATTCATAAAATGCATAAGGTTTCTGGTGTTTGGATTTGTACTTCAATATAATGAGCTCCAAGTTTAAGAATAGCCCTAGACTAGTTTCTCTCTCTTTCTCTCTCTTTAACAGCATTAGCTCAATGATATACGTTTTCCTTCCGTTAGAATTTTCCTGCCTTGCTAAATGTTGGGCTCATGAATGATCAATAAGTTGTATTGGCCTCAATCTGGTTCAGTAAAGTCAAACCGCAGACAGTGAAGCTTGCATCACTGAGCGCGCGGGACTCGCTGTGAGGCGGGAACAGAGGATTCCACTTGGTCTTAAAGCCTGCCTCAAACATCCACGATCACAAATAACAATGATTTTCGTAAAATAATGATTAATTATTAATTGATGATTTGTTATTATCTTTATGGTCTTGTGAAAATAATAATATGGGCTGCGAGAAAGTTATGAATACAAAGAGTAGTGCTGCTGAGTGCAGGCATGTAGCCCAGTAACACACCTTAAGATTTCACAATTCGTTTTCGTTTAAAAAACATTTCAAGCTTTCTGTAGATATATTTTTAATGTACCTATGTGAGACACCACAATATTATGTTAGTTAAAAAATTATACATTCATTATCATGAAAAAATGAAAGTGATGAGACGGCGCCTCCCTGTCATTAATGCACATTAATAATTTTTGCACAAACACTTGAATATGAGCTTCTTATCACGAGTAAAATTCATGCCAACAGCCAACATATTTAGCTTGATCAGAAGGTTGACTGCAAGAGTACAGCGGGATGTTAAGAGTTTGTCTGTTTCTTTTACTGATTATTTTAGGGTCACAATAATGCGTTCAAACAAATGTAATCTTACAGTGCTACTACATTATCAGCATGCTATCTGATTTTGAAATCTTGAAGAAGTTAATCGATCTGTTTAGATAAAATAACAAAAATATACTGTTATTTTCATCACAAACAAAATTTTCACAGCAGAAAGCAGCAATTAAAGATGTAATGCTTACAATGTTATTAGTTTAGCATGTGATATAGGGAAAAAGTTGACACAAAATAACTTAAGCCACTTTGAAACTCCACTGTTATTTTTTTTATTATTATTATTTTATATGCTTTGTTATGAACATAACATTTCAAACATACTGAAATACTTTATTCACGGAGTGAAGGCGGAGTGTGTTTCTGGTATCAGTGCGCGTGGAGGGGAAGTTGTTGCTGCTCACAGACTCTGCTGCGGAGTGAGAGAGATGAAGACCCGACGAAATGAAGACTACAGCGGCTGCACAAGCACAGCACATCTGCCAAAAATCAACCTGCAGCGAGTGAATGGTTAGATGCATGATGGGCTAGTATTAAAAAAAATAAAAAATAAAAATAAAGGTCTTTCCAGCATTTAGGTATAACAGTACTGTTTTTTTTTAAATCATCTTGTTGCAGTTATAAATTTGTCTGCTAAATGAATGATAAAGAACTATATTAAAACTTGTTTTGTAAAATTTCTTCGTCATTTGAATATTGATTTAAAATCGGTTTAAATCATAAATCAGATTTTTTTTTCTAAAAATTTTTTTAGGCTATATGATATTACCCTACTTTAAAAGGTTCCCTTTAAAATCACTTTAGTTGTCAATTACTAAAGCTTTTTTTTTACATTGTGTGAATGTTGTTGATTATAATGAGAGAACTTGAGTTTAATCGTGAGGACGTTTTATTAATTCTTTAGAGTTTCAAAGATTTAATCGTGCCGGTTTTAGGCAAATTAGGCCTAAATAATGGGAACGAAATTATACAGTGCTTCACATTTAAACATGCAACAATTTCTTAATCAGTTTACAGACAAATGTCTTTTTCCCAATAAGTTATGTCAAAATAAAGGACAGGTAACGAATAACAAAAATGCATGTGGTTTTATTAAAGGAAAAAATATATTTATATTTAAAATATAAATTAAAATATAGGCATAATATATTAAAATATTGACATTTTGCATATTAATCCATGTAGCCTACCCCCCTAAAATAGGCTACCACTTTTAATGCTCCGATGCAAAGTAAACCACAATTTCTTTTGAATAATATAACGGATAATTAATATAATATAAATAATACAGCACACCTTTTAAATGTGTCAAATCTAAAATATGGTTTAATACCATGAAGCTTAGAAAATATAAGCACAGACTCAGGCACAGGCTTGACATTTATCCTGCTTGAATTCGTTCTAAGAAATGCACATAACTTCATAAATACCAAACTTTCATCTGTGAATATTAAATATTAAATATTTAAACTATAGTGTTTTTCTTTCATTTTCCGTGACTGAAGCAGTCAAATGTAACACATCAGCGAGGCAAAACTGACGTCTATTTGTGAAAATGTGCTTTGATGCGCTTGTTTGATAACTTGTGGTTAAAGCGCCTCTCAGCGGTCAAAAGCTGCAAATGCACTTTATACCGCCGCCGCCGCAGTACGTGCGGCGGTAAAAGAGGCGTTTTCGATGTCTACTTAGTGTAATTCATTACAGAAGCACACACAGTTGCTTATCAATGATTGTCTATTTCTTGCTTAGTGAATATCAAGCATTAAGGAACAGACTCAAACTTGCAGAAATGTGTTTTAACATATCAAAGAGAAAAGGGCTGTGAATGAAGATAAACCCCGCCTCTTATTTCCATGCACCGCATCCTGGAATATACGGTGTTAATGAGAAGCCTAGTTAAAACGTAAGTCAACAGCTCAATTAGACGTGTCACGTCACATTCAGGCTTGAAATTACTTGAAATCACTTTAGCTTTTAGGGAGAAATCAGTTTGGTGAAATAAAATTACATGACACTTATAATGTTTACTAAGTTTTAATGACTGATAATCCACAAATAATTTGACTACTGAAAAGAACAGCTAAATGACAAATATGAATGGAATATGTCATTTCTTATAGTTATTAGTTTGGAATAAATGTAAACATGATTGAAAAGCACCAAGTGAATAAGAAATGTACTTTGTTTTAATAAACAGACAATTATTTTGTTGTGTTTTTCTACTTGATGTTGTAAGAAATTTTCATTTATTTAATTTTATTTAAAAGATGTGTCAACATAAAGTGACAAAGGGTATGGGTTTTACTTACACACACACACACACACACATTAAAACAATCAGTAAGGACTTATTATTCAACTCATTAGTTGTGTCCTTTCTGCCCAACAGCTGCACCTATCTGCTCCAGCAGTTTCTCTCTGTTGTTTGAGATGTTTTTTCCAGCGACCTCCATAAGATCAGTGATCATCTCAGTGCTGTAAGGACCTTGTAAGGTGATATATTTGTTCCTCCACATCTCAATGTCAACTGAGGAAAGAGTAAAACATTTAAATGAGAGCATAATTGATTTTTTTATAGATTTTTTCAAAGTCTGAACTTGCCTCCACAGTTGACCACATTAAACAGAGGCATGTGAATCACGGTTGGAGCGTTTGTGCCTTTGAACACATAGAAGTCCTTTGGGTTCTTCAGGTCTTCACTGGGAATGTTGACTTCAGGGAAAGGGATGTTTCGTTTCTTGCAAATCTCAGCAGCTTCTCTCACTGTCTGCAGTGGTAAGGTTTGACAGTATCACTTCATTTAACAAACATTTGAGTTGATATTGAAGTTCATATTCACTGAAATCATAAATCTGAGATTAATGGAAATGCTCTCTCCAGGTATTATTGATAAATATTTTTAAAAATGAAATCATATACACTTGTTTTACTGGTTTTCTTTCTTTTCTTTTTTTTTCTTATTAATAAAATTCTACACAGTACTTGTAATTATCTGTCAATGTTTTGTAAGGTTAGTGTGACCTCTGGTAGTCACGATGAATGTCATGAGGAAAAAGCAGCACAATTATTCCTGTTGTATTCTACTGAAGAAAGAAAGTCATACAGGTTTGAAGCGGCGTAAGGGAGAATAAATGATCATTTATGTGTTATATGTTATATGTTAATGTGTTATATATTTATATATAATACCATAAAAGGATCGCCTTCACTGAAATCCAGGGAAATGATGAGATCAATGTTTCTTTCTTTTCTCAGCACTGAGAAGTAGGGTGAGTTCAGCAGCAGTCCGGTGTCTTCATAATCTCTTATCTCACTTTCCAGAAGAGTAGAAGGCAAGGTTTCATCTGTTGGATCACAGCATGAAATGAGTGTATTTTTCACATTGAATTACAAATTTAAAAACAGGTCTGTTCTCACCACTGATGTTTTGTAGAAAGCCATATTTCCTGCCCCAGATCCACCGAGCCATGCATTTCTGAATGCTTGTCAAAAGATCTGTAAAACAATTGCATAATGGTTCTCTTGATGTTTCACTGTCCTTACAAAAAATTAATTTATTCAAGTGTACTATTTGTATACTTCTTTAGAATAAAAATAGGAAAGGATGCTTTTAGTTTACTTTTTATGACCTTCACAGAAATGGGGTTTATGTACTCCTCAGAAATATACTTAAAATGACATTTAAGTATACTTGACTTATACTTACAAAAAGTCTAAATATATTTGAGCTATAATTGTGCTCCTATAATTCGTGTTTTCATTGTTATACAGTAAAGGGGGCGAGTACACATCCTCTGTATAGAATTTCCAAAAAAACAAGTGAAGAAAAAGAAACAATACACACTAACACATGTAATCTAACATTATCTTCTGACATGAAACAGCATCAAAACTGTAACATTATGGAATAAAATGTAAAGAGGTAATAATTACAGTCAAGCTTTGGGTTGTTGATAAACTCCATGTAGGTTTTGATTATCATTCTGAATCCAATTCATATTTTTTTTCAGCTTTTTGTTCAAAATTTAATTTTTTTATTTTTTATTAAATTTCTCCACATTTAAGTGTTAAAATGTTTTTGTTTACAAGCAGATACTCTGTTCTTTCTTTGGATGTTTTTTATGTTCAGATAATCATATAACAAACTATATACAAATTAAAACCTAAACAGGGGACATAGTAGTATACCTAAAGTACTGTACGATGTAAAGTTTACTTAAAGAAAACTTATAAGTATACTTTCAGTATAAAACTACTAAACTAGTAGTTTACTGAGTCTATACTTCAAAGTGTACAAAGTATTTAATTAGTAAACTATCAATATATCTATTAGTTCACTTTTAGTATAATTGCAGTACAAACTACAAACATAGCGGTAAACTAGTTGTGTACTGTTAAGTTTGCTACTGTTATACTTAAAGTATACTTAAAAGTATACTTTTATATACTAGAAAGTGGGCCAATTTAGTCCCAAGGAGTATTGAAACAGTACACTTAAAAGTATACTTGCTACATTAAGTATACTTAAAAATATACTTTACTTAATAAAATTTACATTTATGAGATGCTTTTATCCAAATTGACATGCACTGCATTCAAACTTGAAGTCTACGACTTTTTGGTAAGGGTAGTTTTCTACAGCTTTATGCTTTAAAGCACCTACATAACAGGTTGTCTAAAGAAAATGATCTTTTGTGGCATCAATCTGTTTTGAAAATCTTAGAGTTAATGCTTCTCTATTTACACATTAATCTTATTAGAGAATCAGAAATGAAATACATTATACAAATCAAATAAATTGTAAAGATGTCAACTTACCGAAAGGCCACAAACTGAAACAGTGACTCAAATTCTTACACACATCTTCAGTGTGTTCATTCATATAGCATTCTGCAGCTTTTTTATCTTCAAGATTCAGTTTTTCTATAGGAAAAATGAGCTGATGTTTGCCTCCACTGAGCTCTGTAAAAGAGAGAAACATGTACATTATCGAGTTCTTGTTATTTGGCAAAGTATGATTTCAGTTTGTGTATCTTGTGTTAATAAGTTTTTTGGGAGAAAAAGAAAAACTGATGTTTTTGCACTGGTGTTTATCTTACACAGTTTTGCAGTTTTGTCAATTAGGTTGAATTTTATTTTTTACTGGTTATATTCTTTTCTTTAAAGCCATGACAGCTTGAAACATTTTAAATATAGGTAGATGTGAAATACTGCCTTTTTATTTTAAATGGTATTGTAAAGAATTAAAACTCCATAATCATCGGGAAGAAGGAGGCGGGAACCGGCGGACAATCAAACAGAAACTTTAATAATCAAAATAAACACAAAACAGCGCAATAGACCCTCGCGGATGACTGTCGCGCACAAATAAAAAGCACCGCTCACGGTGAACTGCGGTAACCTGGGGGTAAGACAGACGAGGCGAGAGAAAAGGAGATGGAAGGAGGAGCGACAGAGACGAAAGAGGGGAGAGAGAGAGAAAAAAAAAATTCCGGTTCTCAGACGCACTGCTGCTCGGCCCTCCACCAGCTGGGTGATCTCCTCCGCGGTGCCTGGCGGTGGCACTGGACTGCCCTCGGCGGACGGCACGACACTCCTCCACCGCCCGGTGGACGACGACGGCTCCTCCGGTTTTGGGCAGCCAGCAGGAGTCCCCTGTTCCCTGCTCCACCCCATTCCGGCGGATGGCAGCAGGCTCCGGCCCCCTGGTGAACGGCGCCGACTCCTCCGCTCCCTCACGGACGGCAGCCGCCCCTCCACATCATGGGCGGCCGGCAGCGAGCTCGCCGTCCCCGGTCACTCACTCCAGCCCACCGCCTCAAGCTTCCATGGCGGCACACTTCAGCAGCGCGTCCCTCCTTCTCTCGGGTTTTCGGCACCAAATGTAATGAATTACAGAAGAAACAGTCGAGCTACAGAGAAGGACAGCAGCTTGTGAGTGTTTTGCCTTGTTTTCTCATCAGACTAGTGTGTGATCGTCATTGCTAGGAATGTTTTTGGTTTAAATTGTGTGTGTCTTACCCTGGTTAATACGTGGTGAAAGTGGCGCTTGGTTTTGCATTTGCCTATCGCGGGACTGCCTGGTTTCGATCTGCTAAATAGTGAGGTGTGGCCAAAGCCAGTGAAAGTACTTAATTAGCTGTTTAGAAAGCACTTGTCAGAAGAAACAGTCGAGCTACAGAGAAGGACAGCAGCTTGTGAGTGTTTTGCCTTGTTTTCTCATCAGACTAGTGTGTGATCGCCATTGCTAGGAAAGTTTTTGGTTTAAATTGTGTGTGTCTTACCCTGGTTAATACGTGGTGAAAGTGGCGCTTGGTTTTGCGTTTGCCTATCGCGGGACTGCCTGGTTTCGATCTGCTAAATAGTGAGGCGTGGCCAAAGCCAGTGAAAGTACTTAATTAGCTGTTTAGAAAGCACTTGTCAGAAGAAACAGTCGAGCTATAGAGAAGGACAGCAGCTTGTGAGTGTTTTGCCTTGTTTTCTCATCAGACTAGTGTGTGATCGTCATTGCTAGGAAAGTTTTTGGTTTAAATTGTGTGTGTCTTACCCTGGTTAATACGTGGTGAAAGTGGCGCTTGGTTTTGCGTTTGCCTATCGCGGGACTGCCTGGTTTCGATCTACTAAATAGTGAGGCGTGGCCAGCTGACTTCAATCACAGGTAATCAGGCTAATACAAAAGCGCTAAGTTTCACCGCGGCAGCGGTCGCGGCAGCCCTCGTGTGAGCCCTCCTCGTGTGAAGACCGACGAGTGTAAAGACAATCGACTCTACCTGCGCGACTCCACAGAGCAAGGACACCGACAGGGCACTTGAGTATTGCTTTTCACCTCTTTCTTTACTTTTTGTATACCTTGTTCTCAAATATCTCTTACACTTTTAGTCACTATGTGCTTTCAGATCTCTACTATCACTACTAACACTCGGAGAGCACGCTCTGTACGTCGCAGGAAGGCCTGTCTGACAAACCTACGGCCTGTCCCTCTGACCTCTACTACTACACTCTCTATTCCAGTTGGTCTCTGGAACTGCCAGTCTGAAGTTAACAAAGCAGACTTCATTTCTTCTCTTGCTACTCATTCCGGTCTCAACCTCATGGCACTGACAGAGACTTGGATCAAACCTGAAGATACTGCCACCCCTGCAGCCCTCTCCACTAATTTCACTTGTTCCCACACTCCTCGTACCACTGGGAGGGGTGGAGGGACAGGTCTCCTTATATCAAAAGAATGGAAATTTGATCTTCAGCCATCACCTACAGGTGCTGGTTCATTTGAATCACATGCCATTACTGTAACCCACCCTGTTAAAATCCACTTTGTGGTCATTTATCGTCCCCCAGGTCAATTGGGAAACTTCTTGGAGGAGTTGGATGTGCTGCTATCAAACTTTCCTGAAGATGGTACTCCTCTGTTACTGCTTGGTGACTTCAACATCCACCTAGATAAAACCCAGGCTGCTGACTTCAAAACTCTGCTCACCTCATTTGATCTCAAGCTAGTGTCTACTACAGCGACTCACAAATCAGGCAACCAACTGGACCTCATCTACACGCGCTGTTGCTCTGTGGACAATTCTTCAGTTGCTCCACTGCACACCTCAGACCATTTCCTCATTACTGCTAACCTAGCACTTACTCCTGAAGTGCCTCACACTCCAACGCAGGTCACCTTTCGACGGAACCTACGCTCACTCTCTCCATCTCGCCTATCTTCTGTGGTTTCATCCTCGCTTCCTGCACTCTCTCAGTTCTCTGCTCTGGACACGAACAGCGCTACGGACACTCTTTGCTCCACTTTAACATCTTACTTGGACAAGATGTTTTGCCCACTGATGTCTAGACCAGCACGCACTGCCCCATCTGACCCCTGGCTGTCTGAGGTTCTCCGTGAACATCGCTCTAAACTCAGGGCTGCAGAGAGGAAATGGCAGAAATCAAGAAACTCTACAGACCTCAGTGTGTATCAGTCTCTCCTCTCTTCCTTCTCTGCAAATGTCTTCACGGCTAAAACATCCTACTACCACAACAAAATTAACAGCTGTTGTGATGCTCGGACACTCTTCAAGACTTTCTCTTCTCTTCTTTATCCGCCGCCACCACCTCCTCCATCGACTCTTACAGCGGACGACTTTGCAGTTTTCTTCACAAATAAAACAAGATCCATCAGCGGCCAATTCTCCACACCGCAGACTGAGGACAACTTCACAATGACCGACGCACACTATTTCTCCTCCTTCTCCCCACTCTCAGAGATGGACGTCTCCAAACTTCTCCTGTCCAATCATCCTACTACTTGTCCACTTGATCCGATCCCCACTCACCTCCTTCAAGCGATCTCTTCTTCAGTCATACCTTCGCTTACTCACGTTATCAACTCCTCTCTTCAGTCTGGAACATTTCCCTCAGCATTCAAGCAGGCTCGGGTAAGCCCACTGCTCAAGAAACCATCTCTAAATCCAGCGCTTCTTGAAAACTACAGACCGGTATCCCTTCTTCCATTCATTGCAAAGACACTTGAGCGAGCTGTGTTCAACCAGTTTTCTATGTTCCTTGTACAGAACAACCTCCTGGACAGCAACCAATCTGGCTTCAAAAGTGGCCACTCAACTGAGACTGCTCTGCTCTCGGTTACTGAAGCCCTGCGACTAGCAAGAGCAGCTTCAAAATCCTCGGTACTCATCTTACTGGACCTTTCTGCTGCTTTTGACACTGTTAATCACCAGATTCTCCTGTCCACCCTCAGAAAGATGGGCATCTCTGGAACAGCACTCCTGTGGGTTAAGTCCAACCTCTCTGACAGATCCTTCAGTGTGTCTTGGAGGGGTGATGTTTCAAAGTCACACCACCTTGCTACTGGGGTTCCTCAAGGCTCAGTACTTGGACCACTTCTCTTCTCAATCTACATGACATCATTAGGATCTGTCATTCAGAAGCATGGCTTTTCTTATCACTGCTACGCTGATGACACCCAACTCTACCTCTCATTCCAACCAGATGACCCGACGGTAGCTGCTCGCATTTCAGCCTGTCTGAGTGACATCTCTAGCTGGATGAATGACCATGACCTTCAGCTTAACCTAACGAAGACAGAACTCCTGGTGATTCCAGCTAACCCATTGCTTCATCACAACTTCTCTATACAGCTGGGCTCATCAACCATTACTCCTTCGAGGACAGCTAGAAACCTAGCAGTTGTGATGGATCATCAGTTAAGCTTCACAGACCACATTGCTACAACTACCCGGTACTGCAGGTTTGCCTTATACAACATTAGGAAGATTAGACCCTTCCTGTCAGAGCAAGCAACCCAACTTCTTGTCCAACCTCTTGTTCTCTCCAGACTGGACTATTGTAATGCTCTCCTGACGGGCCTTCCTGCATGTACTGTCAAGCCTCTGCAATTGATCCAGAATGCAGCAGCGAGGGTTGTCTTCAATGAGCCAAAAAAAGCTCATGTTACTCCTCTCCTCATCAGGTTACACTGGCTACCAGTAGCTGCTCGCATCAAATTCAAGGTACTGATGCTAGCCTACAAGACGACCACTGGCACGGCACCAACTTACCTAAACTCATTGGTTAAATCTTATGTGCCCTCCAGAAGTTTGTGCTCTGCAAGTGATCGACGCCTTGTGGTACCATCCCAAATTAGTTCAAAATCACTCTCACGGACCTTTTCCTGGACTGTGCCCAGCTGGTGGAATGACCTCCCAATCTCAATTCGTACAGCTGAGTCTTTACTCATTTTCAAGAAACAGCTAAAGACTCATCTTTTTTGCCTGCACTTAACCAACTAACACTAGCACTTTTCCTTTTCTTGTCTTTTAATTAAAAAAAAAAACCTACCTACACATTCTATACTAGACTAACTGAGACTTGTCATGGCAATTGTATACTGTTGTTGCTCTCTTGTTGACCTGACTGCTTTTATTGTTCTCATTTGTAAGTCGCTTTGGATAAAAGCGTCTGCTAAAATGATTAAATGTAAATTAAAACTCCATAATCATCGGGAAGAAGGAGACGGGAACCGGCGGACAATCAAACAGAAACTTTAATAATCAAAATAAACACAAAACAGCGCAATAGCCCCTCGCGGACGACTGTCGCGCACAAATAAAAAGCAAACACAAACTAAAACCCAGGCCTGGTCCTCTCTCGTCCTTCACTGTCGTCGCTCCAATTTTATATCTTTCCATCTCCTCCGTGGGACTCGAGACCGGTGGGTTGAGCAGGTGTCGCTCATCTCCAATCACTCCACCGGCCTCGCTCCTGTTACCACGGCCCTCGGCCCCGCCCCACTCGTCACATACCCCCATCGCCCCTCGCAGGCCGGGGGGTACCCACAAGACTGCGCTCTACCCCCCCCCCCCCCTCCGGGGGGACTGCTCATTGTGACCTGCGGGAACCTGGGGGTAGGACAGACGAGGCGAGAGAAAAGGAGATGGAAGGAGGAGCCACAGAGACGAGAGAGGGGAGAAAAAAAAAAAAAATTCTGGTTCCCAGACGCAATGCTGCTCGGCCCTCCACCAGCTGGGTGATCTCCTCCGCGGTGCCTGGCGGTGGCACTGGACGGCCCTCGGCGGACAGCACGACACTCCTCCGCCGCCCGGTGGACGGCGATGGCTCCTCCGGTTTTTGGGCAGCCGGCAGGAGTCCCCCGTTCCCTGCTCCTCCCCGTTCCGGCGGATGGCAGCAGGCTCCGGCCCTCTGGCGAACGGCGCCGACTCCTCCGCTCCCTCACACACGCCTGCTCGATGGCACTGCGGATTCACCATAGCGGCGAGGGATCTTCAGCAGCGCGTCCTTCCTTCTCCCGGGTTTTCGGCACCAAATGTAATGAATTAAAACTCCATAATCATCGGGAAGAAGGAGGCGGGAACCTGTTCCCACGGCCCTCGGCCCCGCCCCACTCATCACAGGTATGTTCTGCCTTATTTTCTTTCATTCTGCCTTTCAACTGTCAAAATGATCTGGGTGATCTAGGACATTATGAACCACTGAACAGTTTGTACATCTGTCTCTCACAGTTTGATTTAAATGGCATCAAATTATCCTCTCAATGTTCAATAGACCCATATTTTTTTCTGGACAATTACCATTATTAGGAAATAACAGACGGATATATTCACTGCAGTAAGTGTGATAACCGGACTCTAAAATGAACTAAAAAATAACTAGTCTCCTTAATATGAATTTTAACACACACTTACCGTTCAGCATTGTTCTGATGGATTGATCAAGATCTGAAGGATCTTTGCCATTCAAAACATCGAGATTCATGTTAGCAAGATCCATGAGAACCTGGAAACCCTTTTCTGCAGATGGAGCTTTAGGATCTTTTGAAGAAAACACACAATGAACAAACATGAACACACTGCTGAATGTCTTGAATGTAAGTGCTTTACACCCCCAAAATCATCATGCTATCATGTTAGATATCAGAAGTTTCCCACAAGCAAACATACACACATTGTGCTTAAGCCATTTAAGATGCTTTGATTTGAAGCTAAAATGAATTTGATGACATTCTCATAATCTATTCGGTAACACTTTACAATAAGATGCATGAGCAATACATTTGTTAAAGTATTTATTAAGTTAATAATGTTAGTAAAAATACAACAGTTCATTGTTAGCTCAGGTCCATTAAATAGTATTAACAGATACAACTTTTGATTTTAATAATGTATTAGTAATTGGTTAAATTAACATGGGCTAAGATTGATAAAAGATTTAGAAGTATTTTTCATTTGAAAATGAAACTAAATTGTGAAGCTTCTTTCTTTTCAGATTCTTACAGCTTTATCATAATTGGCTGTATGTTATCTTATTGGGAGAAAACCAGTAGTTCTATGTGAAATCAGACATTTGAGCTCCCCCATATAGTCAAAATGGCATAATCAATAACACCCTGTGAAAATATTCGACTGTTAGATTGGTAGTCGAATCAGACTCCTCGAATCAATGCATCGATTCATCAACTATTCAGGGTCACCCCTATAACAGATACATCTTTTGATTTTAATAATGTATTAGTAATTGGTTAAATTAACGTGGTTTACAATTAATAAAAGATTTACAAGTATTTTTCATTTGAAAATGGAACTAAATTGTGAAGTGTTACTAGAGTATATGTTTATATTGTTACGGGTTAGCTGGTGTGTAAGGAAGGTGCCCGAGGAAGACGATATACCAAAAGGTACTTTTAATGATCGAGGGAGAATAAGGGCACATCCAACATAATACATAAACTTAACTCAGGATACAACATTACAACAATAATCACGGACGAGGAAGAACTAAACAGACAGGGTATTTAAGCACAAGGGAGGTAATCAGGGAAATGGAGACAGGTGGGGATTAATCAATTAACAAAACAAGAAAAGGAAGATGACCAAATAAGGAAACAGAAAATCACTGAATGTAACATATAGCAAGTGAATTGGAATAAATTATGGATTATTAACAGAGCTGGGCGGATTAATTTTAGCACAAAATTAATTTGACACAAATTGTAGTGAGTAACGTAATTCATTGCAATACACACTTTAGGTAATATAATCAGAATACTTTTAGATTACTTGTGATCTTTTGACCAATGACATTGATTTAAATAGAATATTAGCGTACCATATTGACATAAAAATACAAACGTAAAAAAATACATTCCATTCATTGTTATTAACAACATAAAGTGAATTTACCCTTTAACGCTGCTGGCGGGACACCTCCCACATAAAATAATAATAATAATCAGATTACTAAGCAACCCCTAAAGGGTATAACACAAAATAGCTATCATTTTAAAGCTTAGAAGGCTTATAGAAATACATTCATTTTTAATTAATGTAATTATTTCTCTCTCAACTCTTAACATGCACTGAGCAGTCCCTCTAAACCAGAGTGTACTGTGGGCAGGCAGGTTGGACTTGCAAAAATATTACTAAACATTTTTCAAACCACTAACTTGATCAACAACAAAAAAGGTGCATTGAACATTTAGCAAGCATAATGTAAAACCTAAAGTGTTATTTATTTTATTTTATTTTATTTTTTAAATATTCAGGTATCATTTTAAAGCATAGAAATGTAGCTTTCAGATGCATCCAACCATTTTAACCAGCTCCTAACCAGTGATGCCTAGTTCCTCTAAACTGGAGTGTACCACCAGCAGGCGCTCCCTACCGAAGAAATAATCAGTAATCATATTTTTCAAAATGAATGCCTTGATCAACACAAAATAGGTGTCATTTGAAAGCTTGGAGTCTGACCTTTACAGTGCATTGTACTGTCACTTTAATGAACTCCTAAGTAGAGTTATTTGCGGATAAATAGAAAAATATGTTGTCATAATTTACTTTTATTTTTTGGCATGTATTCTATTAATATGTCGGAAACATTATACAGCTCAGATAGTCATGTGTCATATGTCATTTGAAATGTCCCATCGAGTAGAACAAGTATAATCGTTTGGGGCTTTGACTAAACATGAGTCAGGCATTATTTCAAATTCAAAACTAGAATTTCTGTCAACTGTCAAGGGCTAAGAGAAAGGCTACATTGGTTCCAAATGCTGTAACTTCATGATATCACCACAAAATTTAATTCACATACAGCACACATGTTGGGGAACATTTTTTCTCAACATGAGAATATTCAAATGCAAAGAGGTTGTCCCCCTAAAAATATAGAATGGTTTCTATGAAACGATACCTACCTTCCTCCTTGCTACGGTCTTGGAATTATGTATCATTATTTTTTGTGTATGGCACTCCGAAAAATGAAACATAAACATCAGTGAGGCAAAAATGTCCTCATTGCTTAAAGGGTTAAACATTACATTATGTAAAACTTTCCCAAACCGGGGTTTGTGAAGGAACTACAGGGTGCTTATGAGTTTAATGAAAAGCTAATAATTAGATCATAAAAATGTTACATTAAATAAATCATTTTAAAATCAAAAAAAATAATTAAAAATAACTTACAAAGAAAATTTAATATTTGATTTGTTTACCTGCATGTCATGTGACCATAACCAACATCAGAGAACCGTGAACATGCAAATGTGATAATTTATTATGAAAATATTCATTTTAAAATCTCAGGTACTTAAAGTAAATATATTAGGGTGAAAGAGGTTCAGATGACAACAAAGTCATATTTTAAAATGTGATATAATCAATTTACAAGTACTTAGTTTTAGGAATCTGATTACATAATCCAGATTACATGTAATCAGTTACTACCCAGCTCTGATTATTAACAGTATTAAATACCAGATTAAAAATTATCATCTTTATAGCTCATCTTTTATTTTTTTCAGCTTAATAGAGTTTGACATTTCATTTGGCAGCGGGAAGCACGAACAGTACGTAGAATCTAAAGATAAAACTTATCCATAAATAAATGCAGAAATACTTTACCTTTCCTTGTTTCCTTGTTTCTCGGCCATTTAGAAGATAATTTTTTAAAGAAATCTGGGGAAAAAGTAATATATAATCAGGTTTCACATGAAATGAAATGACTGAATACTTTCGGCAGAAGTGAATCTTCAAATGCAGCTTCACCGTTTATTTTTTGCCAGAGGAATTTCTTAATTTCATCTTCATCAGCTAAAGCGCTGCCACACAGAGCTGCAGGAAATACATTAATGTATAAAAGTGTTTACAATAAATAAATTAGAAACATGATTTTAAAACAGAATATGCAATATAACAATCTATTGCATGTCATTTGAACCCTTAAATTATTCCGAATATTTTTTTTCTTAAAATCACTCTGTAAATATCACTGTTCTGTTAAATTTATACATTTTTTAGCATTTCTAACTGTCCAGTAACAAAGTTTGTTACCTTGCAGGTACAGCATGTCCATTTCATCCTGAGGTTTTGTCTTTGTGCCACTGTCAAACTGGCTGCCGAAGCTGGAGGTTTTCACAAATGCCCCACTGAGAGAATAACCTGCTTCAAGTGGACTGATCTCAAACCAGGGGTCTGCAGACAGAAAACACCACCATATAACAGCTGACACGAGCACAATAACTCACTTTAATTCTTTCAGACACAGACCTTCCTCGTCCTTGCACTGTTTGGATTGCTTGTCGATCACTGTGTAGATGGGAAACGGGTCTTCTTTGTGCTGGTCCCACTGATCTGACAGTTTGCATTTGTCAATCTGAAGAAAAAGAAACATCTTTGAGAAACTTACAGAATGGAGTCCATAAGAGTGAGATTTTGTAAAGAGAATGAATACAAATGAATCACCAATTTTGCTTAAATTCAGTTCAATTCAGACTAGCCTTTAAATCTCAGATTTTCAATCTGGTTCCAGGCTTTGGACCTTGTTGCATGTACAGTATGTTTGCTATAGCAGCGGATGGTGAATAGTTATGAATAATTACAGACCTCTTTCACATATGTTGTGATGGCCATCACTGCCCAGACGTCAGTCAAGCTGAAGTGGTCTTTCCCATAGTAATATTTCTTTAGTTTGTCAAATTTGTCTTCCCAGCTGACTCCTGGACCGCTGAGTCTCCTGATGATTTTGTCCTTCACAGTTTCTAGTTTGGTGGACCAGTCTGGTTCTTGGTATAAGGAGGCCATGCACCTTGAGAGAAGAACATACTGCCCTCAGTTTTAACATTCAACCCAATTCAATCTCTGTGTTTGTGGTTTCTCAGGGTTTGTACCAGGTGGACCCAGAGACTCCGCTCAGATAAAAAATGCAGTCCAGAAGACCCGCTTTATCAAGCTGAACCAGGGATCCCAGCAAACCCACCATGGCTCTTTGTCCTCCTCCAGAACCCAGTAATGCAATGTTTGGCACCGCATCCTGAAATGCACACAGTTTCACTTGGGAAACACTTGATGTTTACAGTCTCTGCACTGGCTACCTATTAAATTCCGTATCAGTTACATAATATTATTACTTACCTATAAGGCCCAAAATGGTTTAGCTCCTGCGTACCTAACTAGTCTTCTACCATGCTAAAATTAATCACGCTCCCTAAGGTCACTAAAGGAGGTAGAGCTTTTTCACATTTGGCTCCCAAACTCTGGAATAGCCTTCCTGATAATGTTCGGGGTTCAGACACACTCTCTCTGTTTAAATCTAGATTAAAAACACATCTCTTTCACCAAGCATTCAAATAATGCATCTTATTTTTTTTCTGATCAAAAGTACATTATTATTCTTTAGCTTGGGTTAAACTAATTAATTTTACTTGGTTGGAACAGCAGCTATGCTAATTATGTCTCTATTTGCTTCTCTTTCTTGCCATGGGATTGACATCCTATGGTAACTAGGATTTACACAAGCTCCAGTCTGTGTCCAGAACACCTCTCAAGAGATGATGCCCTCTTAGAGACCTCAGATGATGCCAACCCTGAAACAAACAGAACTACCAAATTTTGCTAAAAGTTTGATTGCATCATAAAATTGCTTTTGATAGTGTTCTTCGACTGTTTGATTACATCTTTAATTGATTTTCCCAGACATTTCTGCCATATGCAAATAAACTGAAGGTCACCACTGATAAGCTACTACTAAATATTGTAGAAAAATTTCTGTAAAGTTCCTTTGCAACGATTTGTATTGTGAAAAGCGTTATACAAATAAACTTAAATTTAATTGAATGTTCATCAGCAATAACGCCATTAATCATTTTAAGAAAAAACAGTCAGGTTTTACAATAGGTTAAAGATAATAATAATTAACAACAGACTCAGCCCAAACAATGAAATTCAACTGGCATTTATTTTTTAGATCCAGATCCGTTTTCAAACCGGCAAATCCACGTTACAGTCATATCTGTTTCAGTGCTCTAACATAGATCCAGCCCGGGCCCGGTTTCAGTAGGTGGGAACATTAATCTCAAAGCAGATTTGGGCCATATCTGTGGAAACGAGCATGTCCCTCCGTGGTCCCTGTCTGCTGGCCCCCTCCTGGGAGTCCGTCCTCCACCGGAACCTCCTCCCAAGTTCCCACCCACGCCTCCCTCTGTTGTTTCTACGGTGCGAGGACGCACCTACCGGGAGGGGGAAGTAATGTTACATATCTGGACTCAGTTTGTGTGTTTTTGCCCCTGTGACCCAGTTTCTGTCTTCCGTGTCTGGTTTGATTAGTTTCCAGGTGTGTCTCTTCATTTCCCCATGTGTTCCATGTCCCTGTTAATTTAGTCATGCCATCCACCTGTGTTTCCCCAATTATCCCTTCTACTTAATCCTTGTCCTTTTGAGTTCAGTGTTGTCGGGTCTACTAACTAACCACTCACTTGCTACTTACCTGTGTCTTCCTCTGTGATCCATGTTTGGAGAATGCCTATGTTGGATAATAAAGCCTTGTTTCGTTTATCCTTCGGCTCCGTGTTCCTTCCAGCAGCGTAAACGGTAACAGTATAGCCCTCAACTGTAAAATTTTCAAATTGAAAAAAACTTCAAACTTTCAGGCCATGCTTTCTCAAGCTAGCCAACCTAAATTTTGACTTGAGAAAATTTATTAATTTAGTTGATGTTAATGCTGGTTATAATTTAATCTCTTAGGTAGTTTACAGACAAAGCAAATAACACTTTTTCTAACACCATGCTATAATATATTTAAAAATACATTTAAAATATTTTCCTTGTATGGCTCTTCTGCCTTTCTTCAAAATGATTTAATTTTGCTTTAGTATTGTTTGTTCTTTTATGCAAATTAGGTGTCATGAACTGGAGTGCATTGTCTGAACAATACAACCTGAGTTCGCGGGCGTCATGTTCTCTGACCCAGTGCCTCCGGTGCAGTGAGATATTTAAAGACTGTCCACCTGTGTGTGAGGAATCGCAGGAGGAGAGTCCTGTGTGGGTTTTATCCATTCAAAGAATTTGAGGGCTACTGCTTGACTTATTGTTTTATCAGTGATGGAGGTGAATTTCAGATTTTTTTTTCTTGTCATATCTATAGTCTTAATCTATATTTGTATATACAATTATATTTTCTGTTTTGTTCTTTGAAATAAATAAAGAAAAGATCACTGTCAGTTTTTTTTTTTTTTTGGAGGCACCTTGCATAAAATGGGATGCAGACACTGAAAATATACTGTATGTAGTCAACTGAACTTAAAACTACTTTACTGGCTTAAATGTTTCACATGCAGAATTGCCAAAGCAAAAGAAAAATGTCCAAATGTATAGTTAAAAAATAGATAAACAAGAACCATAGCAAAAGAAAGATTAAAATAAGAAAGGCAGTGGTTTACACTTAGAACAAATGTGTCACGTTCGGTGTTATGGAAAACACAGGAGAGAGAACCAATTGCGAGTACGTCTTTAATAAAGGGAAATCCAAAGAGAATACACAGTCCAGGCAGGGTCAAAACCGGTAAATCCAAACATAACATTAAACAAGGCAAGGCAAGGCAAGGCATTGACGGACATGAATTAACATTTAACATTAAACAAGGACTCCGTCACTAAGACTCAGACAGACCAGGTATAAATACACCAAAGGATGATGGGGAAACAGGAGACAGGTGGGGAACAATCAATTAACTAAACAAGGAGGAAGGTGACCAAATAAGGAGACAGGAAGTGATAAATGATAAACACCGGGGGAACTGAGGACACCTAGTGGAAACCCAGGGAACACAACCCAGACACTGTGACAAAATGGCTATAGATTCTATTTATACTATGTTAAAATAGCAGGATTTTCTGCTATTTATATTGCTTATTGCAAATAGTGGCAATTATTTGCACCTCAGTATTGTAGTACATTATAAAACAGTATGCAATAATGAGTGTAAATTATAATTTTATAATTTATAATTTAATTTAAATTATTAAATGGATGCCAGCATATTAGGACAATGAAGCCCTCCATCAAAACTGTTTGATTATTCCCTTCGTTTTAATTTAAAATAAATGTTTTTCTGATGTGATTTGAAATTTGAAAAGGTAGGGAAAAAAAGGCAGATTCGGACCGGATCGATTGCATCAAATTGTGACCAACACACGTTTTACCATCTGCACTATTAGAGCCGACGACTGTACTTTATCTGTTTTAATTTTGACTAGCTCAATAAGAAATATAAGGTACCATTAAAGTGTAATATTACAATATACACAGTGAAGTAAAGTGCAACAGAATGTTAATATATTGTAAGATACTACACAGATATTACAGAATAAACTTTAATTCCGTATAATTTTACCTCAGATGAAACATGGTTAAACATGGTTGTTTTTCCCGTCTTTTTTACACCTTAATGTTCTTTAATACTTTAACATTTTATTAGAGTTTTCTTTTAAGTATACGCATCGTTTTAATGCACGCACGACCCGAAAACAACAAACGTCATCACGCAATGCAAATTACAAGCGCATGCACGGTAAACACATATGTGACGTACATATGTGACGTACATACGTGACGTACGTACGTGACGTCACCGCGCTACAGTCTGCAGCGAAGGGTGTCTCAGCTCCGGCTACAATGTTCTTCCGCAAGACGCAAGCAGTTCTGTTTATTAACCGCTAGAGCGTCAAAAGTTACCGACTGTAGCTTTAACACAATCAAAATGGTATTACATACTGCTTAGTTAACACATTTTCCTTAGTAGTTAACACTAGTGTAGTTACCTGTTAGTTCTACAATAGTTCTTCATTACTTATGCAGTAAGTAAGAAACTTGAAGCTGGCGAGTCAGAGGGCTTGCATTTCCCTTGAAAAATGACATTGCGTAAAACTATTACATCTAAAACCAATTCAAGCACACATTCGAAATAACTGTTGCATAACAATTTCCCTGTGGCAATACAGGTTATTTTCATTCTCATGAGAATTGTCTTTTTTTTAATCGTATTAAATATTATGTATAGTAATTACTTGATTACAATACTTGTACTTCTTGGGGTAATGTTTTATATACATTTTAATTTAGCTTTTTGTGTGATGTTCAGTTATTGTCTATAAATTGTCTAAGAGCGTCATGTAGAATAAAAGGGGGTCAGATGTGAGCCAGATCTGGGCCAACACTATGTTGCTGTTTGGGGTGGCTTATGGACACTTATTCTGACACAAGTCACCCTTCATTTACTTTTTAATTGTAACGTAGAAACATGCATTTTGTGTAAAGCTGCATTAAAATATGTATTGTGAAAAGCACTACACAAATAAATGTGAATTGACTTCTAGATATGTATTCTACTAATTTGTGTGTGAAGGCATATATATATAAATACTGTAGATACAAAAATTAGCTGGTCCAGATCCAGCATGGTACTGGACCAGATCAAGAACAGAGCTGGACCATATCTGGCTCACATTTGGGCCAAATCACCATTATGATTGGGGGCTGGCCCAGTTCTGGTCCAGATGCGGAAAAACAGATCCGTGCCAGTATTGACCAAAAGACACTGGCCCAAGTCCATTGCAGAGATCAGGCCCAGAACTTCTGAAGGGTGTGGGCCAGATGATTTTTGTGTAATCTGGGATTACACCGCTAATAGTAAACATAAAGTATGAGATTTTTTACCTTACTGCAGTGTATCTTGAGTTTCTGCAGGCTTTGAAAAACTGTTTTTCTCCGTTCAAATACAAACTCTTCCTCCTTTGTATGTAGAGAGCGTGCAATTCTCACCTCAACACTGCAGTGGAGACATAGACAGACATTCTGATATTTCATAAAAAATTTTTTATTTAGATTTGCAATCAATTAACTCAGAAATTAATTATGAAAAGATCACAGAATGATCCAGTTTGTAATAGACATTAACTGTGTTTATTGTTAAATTATTTAACCCCCTCGAGACTGTAATAATTTATAGATGTAAGCTTTTCTAAAGATTCAGAATTTTGTATTTATTTATAAAAAGAAATTGCATCTACAACAGTCTAGCCGCAAATTAAAAGGTATAATGTCAATATATATAATGTGATGTTTTTGAGGTATAGAATGTTTTTGGTAATACAGCCATGTAATAATTATTTAACCCCTATTCAAAATGGCTTTTTTTAAGTTGCTTATTTGTACAATATGGTACAAAATTAAAACACAATTAAGCCTTTGGAAATTCTATGACATGCCACGTTTCCACCGCAGGAACTTTACCCAGGAACTAGGGACTTTGGTCTGGTATTTGGTGTGTTTCCACCGCAGGAACCAGGAACTAAATAAAGTTCCGGGTAAAAAAAATGCCCCTCAGAAAGTCCCTGCTGGCGAAGTAGTACTTTTTCAAAGTTTTGGAACTTTCGGGGGCGGGACTTGGGCACTAAACATCCTGATTGGTTGAGTTCACGCAGCATTGGTTGAGTTCAACCACCATTTATTTGGATAATTTTTTAAATATTACTGTTATTGTGTCATGAAATGTAATTTTAAAAGTATTTCAGGCGAGAATGTAGTTGTTTAAAACTCAAACCTGTGGTTTATTTATACAGACAGAGCCTATTTAAAAATGTGTTTCGCCGAACTCGGAGACGGTGAGCTCCATGCGATCAGCGGGAGCTCAGTGCTTATGTATCCGCAGAGAGCAGCCTCACCTCGGCTAGACCTTCTGATGTGTGCCGCTGGCTTTGATGTCTCTTTAGTGGTTAAACATAAAATATAATTCGTTTTGGGTAAATCTAACAGGTTATCTTTAGACTGTATTAAATTTAACTATATGTTAAAATGAAAATAAAAAAGGCAAATTTATATAATATTTTGTTTCATTGTAATGGCTGTATATATACACATATCCCTGAACTAATTACATTTCTGCAGCTGTTATTATGTTTAAATGAAATGTTCCGGGTAATTTTGGTGGAAATGCGGCATAACATAATTGAAAACGAAAGGAGGCAGTGGTATTTGATTTCCCACCTCGTTTTATTGTAAATGTACAGTGAGGAAAATTGCAGTAGCCATTGTCAGCTGACTAAAGTTATCAAGTACGCTGCTTTTTGCAGAATTACTGGATTTGCATCGTCGCAGACACACTCCCGAGTCGAATGCACAAAGTCTGAACTGTATTGAGAAACACACACAGAACTAAGTGACAAGTCTATTTCCCTAATCTTCCCGGTACTTTAGATCGTGGTGGAAACACAGAAAGCAACAGGTCTGGGGGGGAAAAGTTCCTGGTACAAATGTTCTGGGTAATTTTGGTGGAAATGCGGCTTAACATAATTGAATTACAGTAGTTTGAGCTATTGGGCTGATTATACATGAGGCAACCTTTTGAGCAATGTTGCTGTGCAACTTCGGGCAATGTTGCCACCAACATACAACCAGATGAAACACAGGGCCCATGGCCGATCTAAAGCATCCAAATAGAAATCTTTTATTCATTCTCAATGGTAAAGTTCCCGAGTAACATTGCTCAAAAAAAGTTGTTGTCATGCAAAATTGCTCAAAAGGTTAACCCCCTTGTATCATCAGACTTAGACATGCATAAATTTAGTCCATGCATGTGCTAAAGTTGAGTAGCACATATGGCCAAGAGCTCTCACAAAAGCTACAGAGAATAAATGGTTTTTGTTCAGAGAATAATTGGGGCCACAGTGGATACCGCTGGTATGCTCTTTGAAGAGGTACCAGCATGTTCCATGGGCTGCCCAACTTGATCGGAGGTGCTGGAGGAGTGGTGGGCCCCCGAGGGTTGGTTCCCTGAGAGGTTTGCCACCACTTATCACTCTAGTGAAGCCTAGCTCTTTTAGGGAAATTTTCCTTTAGTGCTGAGAGGCGCAGGGGAACTGGCCTCTTGAAGTGCTCATACTGCTCGACACATAGCGACCACTGCTGAAGAACAGTACTGTCAACTCAAGAAGCTTCCAAGAGTGCATTGAACTTGTAGCTCACTCAAAGATACTAGATGGAGCAGAATGATGTAGCCTGATAGTTTGCCTGTCCTGGACCAGGTTAGTTTACCAGCAAAATTGCCAGAGTGACTGATCTTGAGCTATGGTAATTTTGCTTTATGAAACCAAATCAAGTTAAAGTAAGTCAGGCTAACTGAAATAAGCCTGCATTATTTGGTAAACTTGTTTTATAAAACAGCCCCCTGGTGGCCAACTAAGGCACACCAGCAGAACAGACAGAAGCTTCTTAGAGCTTAAAATGTAAAATTTGCACAAAATGTGACTTTTGGTGGTTGATTAATTTTGTACATGAATTTGTAAACCCAATAAGATTTTTTTTTTTCATCAACTTGTTCATCAATGTTCTCAGGTGTGTGTTAATAAACCTTCACTAATAGTTTACTGATGCTTAGTTTGAATGATTTTATAAAACTTTGTTATTGGCAGCAAAATGTCTTGCAGGTAGAGGGGGTTGAATAATTTTGATGGCAACTGTATAATGCTGGAATCTGAGCAGGATTACAGACCTTTCCTGGAGTTTGGATGCAATCATCTGTAAAACAAGCCAACATTTAAGTTACACAGTTCTACCTTAAGAACTTATTGAAACTTATTGAACCACTTAAAAAAAAATAACTAAATAAATAAAGTTGCTAACAGTGGTATTTATTTATTCCTTTACATTACATCTACATTAAGTCATTTAGCAGCAGGGTGACTGTTCTCACCTTCTTACACGCAACGTGCCACGATTGGTCGATTATGTACAATACCTACCTGCATGTTACTGGTCAATTACTTTAGATGTTTTAGGCAATATATATATATAAATGGCACATATGGCCACCCTATTTAGCATCCAAAATAAATAAGCTTTCCATTGATGTATGTTTGTTCAGATAGGACAATATTTGGCAGAGATATTTGAAAATCTGGAATCGGTGGGTACAAAAAGATAAATAAAAAAATATAGAGAGAAAATCGCCTTTAAAGTTGGCCAAATTAAGTTCTAAGCACTGCATATTAATAATGATAATACATTTTTATATATTTACAGTAGGCACATTAAGAGTTTGAATTTGCTGTTGTAAAAGCTTTAAAACATATACTCACCGTTCTTGTGTTGTGTTGTAAATATATAACACCAGCAGCTGCTTTCTCTCAGATCAGGCAGAAGATGTTCTTTTATAAGACTCTAGATTTCACCACGAAGGGTGGAGATGAACGTGGACTTGAGATAAAAAAAAAAGTTATTTGATGTAATTTATTTGTAACTGGAAGAAAGGGTGGAGCGAAAAAGCTTAATGTGAAAACCATTGAAAACTGTTTATAATAAAGTTTATATATTTATAATTGAATATTGATTTAATAATAATTGTATATTTCATATATTAAAATATTACATTTTTAAATAAATGATTATTTTTAAATTTTAATTAATAATACATATTTATATCATATCTTCAGAAATCATTCTAGTATACTGATCTGCTGCTCAAAAAACATTTCTGGCCGATATTTTTGTGGAAACCATGATAGTTTTTCAGTTTTCTTTGAATAGAACCATTTAAAAGTCTTTGCTGCAACTTTTCATCAAATGAATCTGAACAGAGTTTTTTATAACAATAAATCTTAAAATATTTGAAAAGGTTTATAAAACAGAAAAATGACCAATTATAAACACATTACTAAAACCCATAAGACCCTTTTGTGCAGAACAGAAATGAAGATATTTTTAACAGATGAAAAAAATAATAATACACACACAGACTTTATAGGTCCACATCTGATCAAACTTAAGTAAAGTTAGTAAACCCGAAGTCCCTAGATTAACTTGTTCAAGTGTGCTGGACTAGGTTGGAGCAAAACTCTGCATATAAGTGAAGCTTGAGAGACAATGTTGAGATCTCCTGCAATATGCTCTGAACATGAAAGTTCAGAGAAGCAGGATGACTGCTAGATTGATGACGCACAACACTGGCGTCCAGTCCTGGGTATGGAGCACCAACGTTCTGCAGTGTTTCTATTGATACTTGATCAGCAGCTCAGGTCTGCTTAATTTGGTTTGGAGCAAAAATCTGTGATCAGGACTAGATGGCAAACAATACTGAAAGGAGAAAGACAACCAATATAATGATGTTATGATCAAAGTTACACATTTTTGATTTTGAAAATGCACAAAGATGAGAAGAAAGCAATGTGTTTAAAGAGAACTTTCAACCCACTGAAAAATATGAAGCAATATTAAGTTAGACACATTTTATTTATTTTTTTATTCTTATTATTATTCTTTAAATAAATTATAATTACCTTGTGGCTTATCAATGATTTTCAGTCTCTGAAAGAGATAATTATTTATTATGATACTCTTGTAAATTAATGATGTTCATTCCAATTTAATTTAAAAAATAAAAGACATAAATATATGTTGTAGGATCAGATGATCCAATAAATATGAAATTTCCCTCCCCCGATCAATTCTTAGTTGGGAACTGTAACAATGAACCAGGTAAAGTAGAAATTTATTTTGATGATATTCACTATTGATAAGTACTGGAGCCGCAAAGTTAAAAAAAACAAAAGAAGAAAGAGCAAAGCCGAGGAAAACTGGACAAAACATCGGCTGGATCATCATGGGATTATTTTTAGAAAAGGAAAATAATAGGAATATAATAATAGGAATAGGAAACAGGAAGTTCTGAATAAGAAAATTATAAGAATGCTAAAGGAAATTATTGATTTGACTAATTTTAATTTAGAGGTACAGTCTTTAGCAAATGACCTATGAGATTTCAAAATGTACATCCTCTTAATGCTGCAAACAGGTGTTGCTCAACAGTTAAAACTGCCACGTGTGTGTATCTTGTGTATGTTGTACAATCGTTTCGCGATGCATTTTGCAACATATTGTGTTGCAAGATGATAGCCTACTTCTTTCCCACGTTATGTTATTATTTTATCTCAAGAAGTGTTATGTAGTTGAGAAACTGCTCAACTGCTTGTCCAATGACTTTAAGATGTTGTAATTTAGATTAAAGTAGAGATAGATTAGCTTGTTTCTTTGAAAAGATGCTGCAATAATTACAGTATTTCCCACAGACTTGCACTCTGTGCCGGCATATCTATGCAAGTTCCTTCTCTGCTAGCAGGAGGAGCTGTTGGAGTGGTGGAGATCGAGCTTTCCCTGGTTAAACTGTACACAAAACAGCGATCTCACAAACGCTGCTTTATCAGGAATTACATTCAAGTAGAAATAAAATTTACATCCAACATTTTCTGAAGACAGTCGGTTTCCTTTAGAACTAGAGTGAGATAAAAACACCCGCACCGGGTTTTGGTTTTAAAACGTGGAGTGCTCATGTTTATTCAGCGAAGTCAAAACCTTTTAGAAAATCTTTTTGTGGTGGTCAGTTTTGATATTGTGGCAGTGTGATTGTCACAAATAAATCAAAAATGTATGGGAAACATCGAATTCCATTTGAATTTCTGAAAGAGCTCAAAATAAATCAAATATAACAATTTATCATCAGTCAGGTAAAATTGTATCATTCCAATTACATAACGAAACAATTAGAAGCCAATTTAGAATGGATAATGCAATTATGAATCACACTGTAGCTGCGAGGCAACCTGCATAGCATCAACAACTTTTTACCTAAGTATCTCAAAGAACACTTACAGCAAACTTAACTAGCCTATGTGCACATGTAGTAGCACAAACAACTATACAGTGTGCTCTGTGGGCACAATGTGTTTACCACAATTCTGGACCAGAGACTCTCACAAACTGGGTTTTTCTGACTACACATTCCCCAAAGTAATTTTTTGTGTCTTCCCTTATATACTCAGACCAGAAACAAAGAAATCTTCAAATCAGTTTTACAAGTTTAAAGATTTTTGATTCTTGTGGCCCTAAAATGGGACACACCACTTCCTCAGCAGAACACAATTCAACAAAGATTTTCAATATTTCTCATAATACAAGTGACTACTGAATAGCTGACACATATAGGTGATTTAGCAACATATAAAGCCATGCAAATCATTTATCTAAATATTAGCCTGAACTGTTAAGATACAGTAGCATTTTTCTTTCCAAAATGGCAGCTATGGGGCTAAGTGAGCCAAAGGCTGTGGGGTAAATTGTTTCAGCATTTTAACTTACCCCACCATAAGGCACTTAAGTTAAGTTAAATCTCTGAATTATAAACTGGTGTTTTTATTTGATATTAGTGGTTTAGTTTATCAATTAAACATATTATTTGCAGTTTATTTGATGGGGATAAGTGCAGTTTATTTGATAGGGATAAGTGACAAGTGCACCAAATCCTTCTCTGATAAGAACAAGAAAATGCTTTTCATCCCATTATAATCATATATATTTTTTCCACCTGTAGTCCCTAATGGTCCCTAAACATACCTGCAATTATAGAATCACCCATAGGCTATATCCGGTTTTCACCCACCTGTTTGTGTTCACTTAAGTCGTATTTATGTGAGATACTCCACATGATGGAGGTTTTGACAGCTGTGTGTGCGTTTGACAATAAAGGCGAATGGGGGACACACTCCGAAGATAGCAAGTGTAGTGGAAAATGCCAGGTACACAGAGCGACAGAGAGAGGTGGAGGTTCCGGATTTAAATGCAAGCTTGTCTGGAAGACACTGCATTAGCTGCCTTTACATGGACCCTACAAATCCGATTGTAATAGGACTAGAAGCAAAATCAGAATAAAAAAGTCACATGTAAGGGGTGGTTTATTCCTTTTTTAATCCGAGTGTGAGAACATGTAAAATCAAGTCAGTTCCCCTGTATAGATTTTAAAATCTATACAATGTTTGATAGGTAGCCAGTGCAGTGTTGACAGAACCGGGCTAATATGGTCATACTTCCTGGTTCTAGTAAGAACTCTAGCTGCTGCATTTTGGACTAGCTGGAGTTTGTTTATTAAGCTTGCAGAACAACCACCCAGTAATGCATTATAATAATCTAACCTTGAGGTCATGAACACATTAATTAACATTTCTGCATTTGACATTGAGAGCATAGGTCATAATTTACATATATTTTTTAAATGGAAAAATACAGTTTTACTAACGCTAGAAATTTGGTTTTTAAAGGAAATATTACTATCAAATAACACAAATAGGTTCCTAACTGATGACGAAGAACTGACAGCGCAGCCATTAAGTCTTTGACAGCATTCTAGTTTATTACATGCAGAGTTGGTATGTTTCTCCAGGCCTCTAAGAAATATAGAGCTGAGTATCATCAGTATAACAGTGAAAGCTAAACCATGTTTCCTGATGTTATCTCCAAAGGGTAACATGTAAAGCGTGAAAAGAAACGGCCATAGTACTGAGCCTTGAGGTACTCCATACTCGATCGATATAATACCTCTTCATTCACAATTCACAATGAATTGATGGCGGTCATATAAGTATGATTTAAACCATGCTAATGAACTTCCATTAATGCCAGCAAATTTTTCTAATATATTCAAGAGTATGTTGTGGTCAATAGTGTAAAACGCAGCACTAAGATCCAATAGAACCAATAGAGAGATAAAACCACAATCAGATGATAAGAGCAGGTCATTTGTAAGGAGAGCAGTCTCAGTACTATGATACGGTCTAAACCCTGACTGGAAATCCTCACAGATACCATTTTTCTCTAAGAAGGAATATAATTGTGAGGATACTACCTTTTCTAGTATCTTGGACAGAAAAGAGAGATTAGAGATCGGTCTGTAATTAACTAGTTCTTTGGGGTCTGGTTGTGTTTTTTTGATGGCACTCTTAATAACAGCCAGTTCGAAGGTTTTGGGGACATGTCCTAATGACAAAGAAAAATTAATAATAGTCAGAAGAGGATCTATGACTTCTGGAAGCATCTCTTTTAGGAGCTTAGATGGAATAGGGTCTAACATTCATGTTGTTGGCTTAGATGATTTAACAATTCTTCCTCCCCTATAGTAGAGAATTACTGGAACTATAGTGCACTGTCTGATGGGATACTGTAGCTGACGGCTGAATGGTTACAATTTTATCTTTAATAGTATCGATCTTTAGTTAAATATTATCGACTTTCAGCTGTGAGTCCCATAATGGGGGGTTCTGGCTAACAGGTTAAATACTCTCATCAACAAACGACTGGTTTAGGGTGAGGGAAGGGTCACATTTACTACTTTTTTTTTTAAGCAGCACTGCACAATAGTTAATGTGCAGGTCGTAGCTAAAGATAAATATTATGTAGTAGATACATATTATGTGTGCTTTTTAAAACAGCATACAACAACAGCGGGAAACTGCACATTCAAGCAGTGTGCACATGTCAAAAGAGTAAATTCAATCAGAAGCTTTTGACATATAAACGCATATATCAACCTGATCACTTGATTTAGTGTTCATGTAAACACTATGTTTGGATTCGTCGATCAGAATGAATTCCTTCCGATGGAAGCAAAAAGTGTCTCGCACCTATTGTTGCAACATCGGTCCCAGAAAGAGTCTTCTCAAAACACTTCTTCTACTTGCTCAGATCATCCAGTCGTACAGAAATTTGGAAAACAAGACAAAATACGTTTTTTTTAAATAAGTCACTTAAAGATGACTAAGAGCTGAAATACGGCACTGTCCGGGAAAAAACGGGACATCAGGTCACCCTACTTTTATATAAAAGAGCCAATCAATCATCGCTAAAGTCGCACACTTAGGCCTACACATGTCAAAGTCAAAGTCACCTTTATTTATATAGCGCTTTAAACAAAATACATTGCGTCAAAGCAACTGAACAACATTCATTAGGAAAACAGTGTCAATAATGAAAAAATGATAGTTAAAGGCAGTTCATCATTGGATTCAGTTATGTCATCTCTGTTCAGTTAAATAGTGTCTGTGCATTTATGTGCAATCAAGTCAACGATATCGCTGTAGATGAAGTGTCCCCAACTAAGCAAGCCAGAGGCGACAGCGGCAAGGAACCGAAACTCCATCGGTGACAGAATGGAGAAAAAAACCTTGGGAGAATCCAGGCTCAGTTGGGGGGCCAGTTCTCCTCTGACCAGACGAAACAAGTAGTTCAATTCCAGGCTGCAGCAAAGTCAGATTGTGCAGAAGAATCATCTGTTTCCTGTGGTCTTGTCCTGGTGCTCCTCTGAGACAAGGTCTTTACAGGGGATCTGTATCTGGGGCTCTAGTTGTCCTGGTCTCCGCTGTCTTTCAGGGATGTAGAGGTCCTTTCTAGGTGATGATCCACCATCTGGTCTGGATACGTACTGGATCCGGGTGACTGCAGTGACCCTCTGATCTGGACACAGACTGGATCTGGTGGCTACGGTGACCTCGGAACAAGAGAGAAACAGACTAATATTAGCGTAGATGCCATTCTTCTAATGATGTAGCAAGTACACAGGTGTTATGGGAAGTGTTCCCGGTTCCGGTTTACCTAATTATTGCAGCCTAAAAATCCTTTAACGGATTTGGATATTAGAAGCATATTAGTATGTTAAGTGTAAGCCAGGTTAAAGAGATGGGTCTTTAATCTAGATTTAAACTGCAAGAGTGTGTCTGCCTCCCGAACAATGTTAGGAAGGTTATTCCAGAGTTTGGGCGCCAAATAGGAAAAGGATCTGCCGCCCGCAGTTGATTTTGATATTCTAGGTATTATCAAATGCTCATTTGCTTTTTTCTTTCTTTCTTTCTTTCTTTCTTTCTTTCTTTCATTATTTTACCTTTTTTAAGATTTATGAGCATAAGAAACTAAATTTACTAGATTTATCAGATTTAATTGGTGATTTCAAATATGAAATTTAATCAAGAGGTGAACAACTTTGAGAATGAGATTTTTCCACATTCACATATTTTACAATAATGAGCTTTTGTGCTGTTTGAAATCAAATGACCAAGACAAAACTTTATTTTTTACAGACAAGTTTATTAATTAATTGAACAGAAGCACACATAGTTGTAATCAAGTCTGTAGTAGGCTATGGTTGATTTGATTATCAGTGATTATCTATTTGTATTGCTTATTGAATGTCAAGCATTAAGGAACAGAATGAAACTTGCAGAAATGTGTTTTAACACATCAAACTTATTTCCATGCACTGCATCCTCCCTTTTGTCTGAATAAACAAATTATGGTGTTAATGAGAAGCCTAGTTAAAAGGTAAGTAAAAAGTTCAATTAGTCACGTCACATTCAGTCTTGAAATGACTTGAAAACACTTCCTTCTAGCCTTTTAGTGAGAAATCAGTTTGGTGAAATAGAATTACATGACACTTACAGTGTTCACTAAGCTTTAATGACTGATGATCCACAAATAATTTGACTACTGAAAAGAACAAAATAACAAATATGCATGGAATATGACATTTCTTAGAGTTATTAGTTTGAAATAAATGCAAACATGACTGAAAAGCTCTAAATTGATGAGAAATATACTTTTTTTAAATAAACAGACCATTAGTTAGTTGTTGTTTCTCCTTGATATTGTAAGTAATATTTCATTTATTTTGTTTCATTCAAAAGATGTCAACATGAAGTGACAAAAGGTATGGGTTTTATGTAAACACACACACACACATTAAAACAATCAGTAACGACTTATTATTCAACTCATTAGTTGTGTCCTTTCTGCCCAACAGCTGCACCTATCTGCTCCAGCAGTTTCTCTCTGTTGTTTGAGATGTTTTTTCCAGCGACCTCCATAAGATCAGTGATCATCTCAGTGCTGTAAGGATCTTTAAAGGTGATATATTTCTTCCTCCACATCTCAATGTCATCTGAGGAAAGAGTAAAACATTTAAATGAGAGCATAATTGATTTTTTTATAGATTTTTTCAAAGTCTGAACTTGCCTCCACAGTTGACCACATTAAACAGAGGCATGTGAATCACGGTTGGAGTGTTTGTGCCTTTGAACACATAGAAGTCCTTTGGGTTCTTCAGGTCTTCACTGGGAATGTTGACTTCAGGGAAAGGGATGCTTCGTTTCTTGCAAATCTCAGCAGCTTCTCTCACTGTCTGCAGTGGTAAGGTTTGACAGTATCACTTCATTTAACAAACATTTGAGTTGAAATTGAAGTTCATATTCACTGAAATCATAAATCTGAGATTAATGGAAATGCTCTCTCTCCAGGTATTATTGATATTTTAAAAATTTTAATTATATACACTTTTGTTTTAATGGTTTTCTTTTTTTATTATTATTAATAAAATTCTACACAGTACTTGTAATTATCTGTCAATGTTTTGTAAGGTTAGTGTGACCTCTGGTAGTCACGATGAATGTCATGAGGAAAAAGCAGCACAATTATTCCTGTTGTATTCTACTGAAGAAAGAAAGTCATACAGGTTTGAAACTATGTAAAGGAGAGTAAATTATCATTTATAAGTGATCTAATCTTTTAAATTATATTATAGTACTGTATGTGTTATATGTTCATATATAATACCATAAAAGGATCGCCATCACTGAAATCCAGGGAAATGATGAGATCAATGTTTCTTTCTTTTCTCAGCACTGAGAAGTAGGGTGAGTTCAGCAGCAGTCCGGCGTCTTTATAATCTCTCGTCTCACTTTCCAGAAGAGTAGAAGGCAAGGTTTCATCTGATGGATCACACCATGAAATCAGTTTATTTTTCACATTGAATTACTAATTTACAAACGGGTCTGTTCTCACCATTCAGGTTGTGGAGAAAGTCATATTTCCTGCCCCAGATCCACTGACCCATGATTTCGCGAATTCTCATCCACAAATCTTTAAAACAAATGCATAGTGGTTCTCTTTTGATGCTTCACTAGTTTTCTACAGCTTTATGCTTTAAAGTACCTACATAGGTAGAAAATCAAAAGTGAAACACATTATACAAATCAAATACATTGTAAAGATGGTTCAACCTACCAGTTAAAGGATTTGCTTTGAGGATATAACACAACATACCACACACATTTTCAGTGTGTTCATCCATACAGTGTTTTGCAGCTTCTTTATCTTCGAGATTCAGCTGCTGTTTGTCTCCATCGAGCTCTGTAAAAGAAAGACATTTGTACAGAACATTATTGAGTTCTTGTTATTTGGCAAGCTATAACTGTAGTTTGTTAAGTGTGATAAGTGTGATAACCGGAGTCTAAAATGAACTAAAAAATAACTAGTCTCCTGTACAGGTGCTGGTCATATAATTAGAATAACATCAAAAAGTTGATTGATTTCACTAATTCCACTCAGAAAGTAAAACTTATATTATATTCATTCATTACACGCAGACTGCTATATATTTCAAATGTTTATTTATTTTAATTTTGATGATTATAACTGACAACTAAGGAAAATCCCAAATTCAGTATCTCAGAAAGATAAAATATAACTTAAGACCAATACAAAGAAAGGATTTTTAGAAATCTTGGTCAACTAAAAAGTATGAACATGAAAAGTATGAGCATGTACAGCACTCAATACTTAGTTGTGGCTCCTTTTGTCTGAATGACTGCAGCGATGCGGCGTGGCATGGAGTCGATCAGTCTGTGGCACTGCTCAGGTGTAATGAGAGCCCAGGTTGCTCTGATAGTGGCCTTCAGCTCTTCTGCATTCTTGGGTCTGGCTTATTGCATCTTCCTCTTCACAATAATCCATAGATCTTCTATGGGGTTAAGGTCAGGCGAGTTTGCTGGCCAATTAAGAACAGGGATACCATGCTCCTTAAACCAGGTACTGGTAGCTTTGGCACTGTGTGCAGGTACCAAGTCCTGTTGGAAAATGAAATCTGCATCTCCATAAAGTTGGTCAGCAGCAGGAAGCATGAAGTGCTCTAAAACTTCCTGGTATAGGGCTGTGTTGACCTTTGACCTCAGAAAACACAGTGGACCAACACCAGCAGATGACATGACACCCCAAACCATCACTGACTGTGGAAACTTTACACTGGATCTCAAGCAACGTGGATTGTGTGCCTCTCCTCTCTTCCTCCAGACTCTGGGACCCTGATTTCCAAAGGAAATGCTAAATTTACTTTCATCAGAGAACATAACTGTGGACCACTCAGCAGCAGTCCAGTCCTTTTTGAAGTGAGACACTTCTGACGCTGTCTGTTGTTCAAGAGTGGCTTGACACAAGGAATGCGACAGCTGAAACCCATGTCTTGCATACGTCTGTGTGTAGTGGTTCTTGAAGCACTGACTCCAGCTGAAGTCCACTCTTTGTGAATCTCCCCCACATTTTTGAATGGGTTTTGTTTCACAATCCTCTCCAGGGTACGTTATCCCTATTGCTTGTAAATTTTTCTTTTCCTTCCCTTCGCCTCTCTATTAATGTGCTTGGACACAGAGCTCTGTGAACAGCCAGCCTTTTTTGTAATGAGCTTTTGTGTCTTGCCCTCCTTGTGCAAGGTGTCAATGGTTGTCTTTTGGACAACTGTCAAGTCAGCAGTCTTCCCCATGATTGTGTAGTCTACAGAACTAGACTGAGAGAGCATTTAAAGGCCTTTGCAGGTGTTTTGAGTTAATTAGCTGATTAGAGTGTGGCACCAGGTGTCGTCAATATTGAACCTTCTCACAATATAAAAATTTTCTGAGATACTGAATTTGGGATTTTCCTTAGTTGTCAGTTATAATCATCAAAATGAAAAGAAATAACATTTGAAATATATTAGTTAGGTGTAATGAATGAATATAATATACAAGTTTCACTTTTTGAATGCAATTAGTGAAATAAATGAACTTTTTGATGATATTCTAATTATATGACCAGCACCTGTACACACAACATTGTGCAAAAGCCATTTAAGATGCTTTGATTTGAAGCTAAAATGAATTCGATGACATTCTCATAATCTACTCAGTTACACTTAACAATACGATGCATGAACAATACATTAGTTAAAGTATTTAATTAGTTAATAATGTTAGTAAAAATACAACAGTTCATTTTTTGCTCAGGTCCAATAAATAATGTTAACAGATTAGGGGTGTCCCCAACTAAGGATTTTCATAGTCGAAGCAGATTTTTCGAATCTTGCCGATATTCGACTGATAGTTGAATCATATGTTTGGGGATGGGGTAAAATACATTAACAAGAGTCAAGTCAGACATTCGACTAACATAATAACTGATGTTAACATACAGGGAAAATGTGTAAAGAATACCTTGCACATATAAACGGGGTAAATTAAGTTTTATGTTTTGATGAACAGATAGCTAACGCTTAACATCGGCGAAACCATAACAGTTTTATTTTATAAGTTTTTTTTACAATAGTGCTCTTATTATAAAGTTAGCTTAAAACGTTAGCAGTTCATGTTCTGCATTTCTGTTTTGAGCTGCGTGCGCTGAAGATGACTAGTAGAGTGACGCATTTGATAGCAAGTTTTAAATCAATGGGATTCAACTCATATTTTCATATAGAATATGCTTCATTATTATACAACATAACATTAATATTAAGACTTATAGGCTATTTGCAAAAAGAGCCTGAATGCACATGAACATATGCGGGGCTCTGAATGCAAACTCCTTTTGTGGACGCGTTCTTTACGAAACAATGTGCAGAAACACGGCATCTAAACTCAAATTCACAGCGTTTTAGTATAATGGTCTTCTCATTATAGTAGTATGTATATAACAGTCCCAGTCATAGTTATTAATATTCTGCATTGTAGTTTGACCTGCTCATGCTGTGCACTGAAGAGATATCACCGTAGTACTACAATTAAGCGCTTGACTCAAAACCAAATGCATCTTATATCAGTTAAATAATATATCCACGATATATATATATAGACCGGCTGAAATGTTTTGAAATCACTTGTACCCTACATGTTTGAAAAAATCCATTCTCTGCCTGTGTCAGTTTGAGTCTTGGTAAAGTTTAAATCCCCGCCTCCAAGATGTCCTCTTTCGGTCACGGATTATGGGAAGTGAAACATAAATCTATAGGTGTGGTTGGATTTATTCACGCACTTTAAAATATTAATTTGAAGCTTCTTTCTTTTCAGATTCTTACAGCTTTATCATAATTGGCTGTATATTAACTTATTGGGAGAAAACGTACTCGGTTACTAAACGTAACCTTGGTTCTCTCTAGAAGAGCGAACGAGTACTGCGTCTTAGCTAAGACGCTACGGGAAAAGTCTCTCTTCAGTATTTCGTGAAAAGAGACTTTTCCCGTAGCGTCTTAGCTAAGACGCAGTACGAGAGAGCTCTCGTAAGAGAACCTGTAGTTCTATGTGAAATCAGACATTTGAGCTCCCCCATATAGTCAAAATGGCATAATCAATAACACCTTGTGAAAATATTCGACTGTTGGATTGGTAGTTGAATCAGGCTCCTCGAATCAAAGCATCGATTCGTCGACTATTCGGGGTCACCCCTATAACAGATACATCTTTGATTTTAATAATGTATTAGTAATTAGTTAAATTAACTTGGTTTACAATTAATAAAAGATTTACATGTATTTTTCATTTGAAAATGGAACTAAATTGTGAAGTGTTACCACAGTATATGTTTATATCAAGTGATATGGAATAAATTATGGATTATTAACAGAGCTGGGCGGATTAATTTTAGCCTCTTACTGATTCCAAATTATGACACAAATTGTAGTCAGTATTGTAATCAATTACAATACAGATTTAGATTAGATTACTTTTGAGCTTTTGACCTGCATGTCATGTGTCCACAACCAATGTCAGAGAACAGTGAACATGCAAATGTCATACATAATTATAAAAATGATCTATTTTAAAAACTGAGGTGTGCTTCAAGTAAATACACTGAACAAAATTATGAACGCAGCATTTTTGTCCCTATTTTTCATAAGCTGAACTTAAAGATCCAAAACTTTTTCTATGAACACAAAAGGCAGATTTCTATCAAATATTGCACACAAATCTGTCTAAAGCGGTGTTGGTGAGCACTTCTCCTTTGCCGAGATAATCCATCCACCTCACAGGTGTGGCATATCAAGATGCTGATTAGACAGCAGGATTATTGCACAGGTGTGGCTTAGGCTGGCCACAATAAGATGTCACTCTGAAATGTGCAGTTTTACTGTATTGGGGGGTCCGAAAACCAGTCCGTATCTGGTGTGACCACCATTTTCCTCACGCAATGCAACACATCTCCTTCACATAGAGTTGATCAGGTTGTTGATTGTGGTCTGTGGGATGTTGGTCCACTCCTCTTCAATGATTGTGTGAAGTTGCTGGATATTGACAGGAACTGGAACACGCTGTCGTATATATGCTGATCCAGAGCATGACAATAGTTGACATGTCCGGTGGGCATACTGGCCAAGCAAAAACTGGGATGTTTTCAGCTTCCAGGAATTGTGTACAGATCCTTGCAACATGGGGCCGTGTACTATCATGCTTCAACATCATGGGATGGTCGTGGATGAATGGCACAAAAATGAACCTCAGGATCTCATCACGGTATCTCTGTGCATTCAAAACGAAATCAATAAAATGCACCTGTGTTCGTTGTCCATAACATACACCTGCCCATACCATAACAGCAAATTGCTCACCCACACCACGTCATACACATTGTCTGCCATCTACCCTGTACAGTAAAGAGTAAAGAGAATACCTCTCCAAAGTGCCAGATGTCATTGAATGTGAGCATTTCCTCACTCAAGTCTTTTATGTTGACGAACTGCAGTCAGGTCGAGACCCTGATGAGGACGACTAGCATGCATCTGAGACTGTTTCTGACAGTTTGTGCAGAAATTCTTAGGTTATGCAAACCGATTGTTGCAGCAACTGTCTGGGTGGCTTGTCTCAGACGATCTTGGAGGTGAAGATGCTGGATGTGGAGGCCCTGGGCTGGTGTGGTTACACGTGGTCTGCAGTTATGAGGCCAGTTGGATGTACTGCCAAATTCTCTGAAACAAGTTTTGGAGACATTCCTGTAGTCAGCATGCCAATTGCATGCTCCCTCAAAACTTGCGACATCTGTGGCATTGTGCTGTATGATAAAACTGGAGATTTTAGAGTGGCCTTCTAATGTGGCCAGCCTAAAACACACCTGTGCAATAATCCTGCTGTCTAATCAGCATCTTGATATGCCACACCTGTGAGGTGGATGGATTATCTCGGCAAAGGAGAGGTGCTCACCAACACAGATTTAGACAGCTTTGTGAACAATATTTGAGAGAACTAGGCCTTTTTTGTACATAGAAAAATGGGGGCAAAAACAAAAGTGCTGCATTTATAATTTGGTTCAGTATATATTAGGTGAAAGAGATTCAGATGACAACAGAGTTTGTGAATTTGTGGATTTTAATGTGTTTGAAGACAAAAGCCTTCAAAAGATAGAAATAAATGGTTGAAAAACCTACTGAGTTATAATTCAAATAAAAATGTATGTGTTCATCAGTAGTTAATGCAATGTTGAAACACTTCTTAATCGTGAAAAAAAAATATTTTTTTTTTTACTGACTAATGACTGGTCTCTGTGTGATCGTCCACAAAACTAAAGTCTTTCTGAATGTAGCTATACAAGCAGTACACTGTTTTAAAAAAAGGAACATTTAAAAGATGAAAGAGGGATTAGGGAGAATCAATAAATTATACATATTTTATTGCTATTGTGTGAATAATATTTAATCTAACTGTTGTCTGACTATGAATATTTTAAAAGGTAATATGTAATATAATACATTTTCAATCTGATTACATAATCCAGACTACATTAAATCTGTTACTTCACAGCTCTGATTATTAACAGTACTTATTACCAGATTAAAGAATTATCATTTTTATATCTTATCTTTTATTTTTCAGATTTATAGAGTTTGCCCTTTCATTTTACAGCAGGAAGCTCAAACAGAACAGTAGAATCAAAACATAAAACTTATCCATAAATAAATGCAGACATACTTTACCTTCCCTTGTTTCCTGGTTTCCCCGCTCTTCAGGATATAGTTCATGAAGGAAATCTGGGGAAAAAGTCAAATATAATCAGGGCTAACATGAAATGAAATGACTGAATACTTTCGGCAGAAGTGAATCTTCAAATGCAGCTTTACCCGTTATTTTTTGCCAGAGGTATTTCCTAATCTCGTCTTTATCAGCTAAAGCGCTGCCACACAGAGCTGCAGAAAATACATTAATGTATAAAAGTGTTCACAATAAATGAATCAAAAACATGATTTTAAACCAAAAAATGCAATATAACAGTCTAATGCATCAACATGTCATTTGAACCCTTAAATATTTTTTTTTATTTTTCTTAAAATAACTCTGTAAATCCGTATCTCGCTGTGCTGTTAAAATGAACTGTAATGTTGCAAATATTAGTACACTCTACTGTTACAGACTTTGTTACCTTGCAGGTACAGCATGTCCATTTCATCCTGAGGTTTTGTCTTTGTGCCACTGTCAAACTGGCTGCCGAAGCTGGAGGTTTTCACAAATGCCCCACTGAGAGAATAACCTGCTTCAAGTGGACTGATCTCAAACCAGGGGTCTTCTATGCCTGCATACAGAAGACATCAGCATATAACAGCTGACACGAGCACAAAAACTCACTTTAATTCTTTCAGACACCAACACAGACCTTTCACGGTCTTGCATTCTTGGGATTGCATGTCGATCAATGTGTAGATGGGAAATGGTACTTTATTGCACTGGTCCCACTGCTCTGAGAGTTTGCATTCATCAATCTGAAGAGAATATAATATATGGAACATAATCTCAGAAAAACTTAAAGAATGGAGTCCATAAGAACCTGAAAATCTTCATTTTTACAGCAGGTAAGATTCTGCAAAGAGTATGAATACAAATTAATCACCTATTCAGCTATGCTTGTGTTCAGTTCAGTTAAATTCAGATTAGCCTTTAAATCTCAGTTTTCAATGTGGTTTCAGGCTTTGGACCTTGTTGCATGTCTGTTTCCCATAGCACAGGATGGTGAATAGTTATGAATAATTACAGACCTCTTTCACATATGTTGTGATGACCATCACTGCCCAGACGTCAGTCAAGCTGAAGTGGTCTTTCGTTTGGAGATACTTCTTCAGTTTGGCCAATGCGTCTCCCCAGCTGACTCCTGGACCGCTGAGTCTCCTGATGATTTTGTCTGTCACAGTTTCTAGTTTGGTGGACCAGTCTGGTTCTTGGTATAAGGAGGCCATGCACCTTGAGAGAAGAACATACTGCCCTCATTTTTGACATTCAACCCAATTCAATCTCTGTGTTTGTGGTTTCTCAGGGTTTGTACCAGGTGGATCCAGAGACTCCGCTCAGATAAAGAATGCAGTCCAGAAGACCCGCTTTATCAAGCTGAACCAGGGATCCCAGCAAACCCACCATGGCTCTTTGTCCTCCTCCAGAACCCAGTAATGCAATGTTTGGCACCGCATCCTGAAATGCACACAGTTTCAATTGGGAAACAGTTGATGTTCATCAGCAACAACATCATTTGTTGGTCATTTCAAGAAAAAACAGACAGTAAGATATTAGACATTTAATGGTACACAGACAGTTTGGTATGCAAAAACTATACAACTGCCTCTATTTTTATTAAACAGTGGTTTACTGAACAAAACACGGAAGGATGGAAAATCTACCTTAAACTATGTGCTGTATGGAGCCCAATTACTTGCCCATTACAATAATATTAAAATGTTACAATTATAAAGGAGTAGTGTTCATTTTTGTCAGCTATTTTTAATTTAGTCTTAGTCCTGTGTCAAATAAAAATATAATATAGTCCTGTTAATATAGTCCTTATTACAAAATATATTTACGTTTTAAAAGTTTAGCGCCCTCTAGCGGGCGTAAAAATAATGACAGTATCGTGTTGCATCAATCCAAATGCGTGCTTATTTAATTGCAATGTGTGGACTTTTTACACCGATCTCACAGTAATTCGTACATATTTTACTAAGTGTGTACTAAGTGTGTTTTACTTCATTACTACTTCATGCAAACTACATTACTTACCTTACTGCAGTTTATCTCGAGTTTCTGCAGGCTTTGAAAAACAGTGTTTCTTCTTTCGAACAAAAACTCTTTCTCCTTTGAATGCAGAGAGTGTGCAATTCTCACCTCAACACTGCAATGGAGACATACAGACATACTGATATTTTTATTTTATTTTAGATTTGCATACAATTAACTCAGATGTTAATTATGATGAGATCGCAGAACGATCCAGTTTGTAATAGACATTAACTGTGTTAAATTGTTCAACCCCTGGTGAATATAATAATTTATAGATTTACGCTTTTCTAAAGATACATTTGTTTTTATTTTTATTGCATCAAAAACAGTCTAGAAGCAAATGTTTTGAGCTACAGTATAATATGTCATAATTATTCAACCCCTATTCTAAATGGCTCTTTTTAAGTTGCTTATTGTACAGTATGGTACAAAATAGTCTTAGAAGAAAAATAAGCCTTTGGAAACTCTATAACATAACTGAATTACAGTAACTTGAGCTGTTGGGCTGATGATAAACAGGACGAAACATTAGCGTTGTAGATACTATGTAGCAATATGTACTTAAACTGAGGTTACATACTATGTAGCCTACACATATAGTTACTATGTAAGTACACAGGTATTAGGGACATTGCTTTCATAATTAATGTTTCTCAGTTGCTTTGACACAATCTTTTTTGTTTAAAGCGCTATATAAATAAAGGTGACTTGACAATATAAAGTATCAAGTTTTGATTTTTCATCAACTTTATGTTCTCAGAATTACTAAAATCTGTTAAAGGCACAGTAAGCAAGATATTTTTATTAAAATATCCAAAAACCACTAGAACAATGCTATATATTTTGCTGACTTGTGTACTAACATTATACCAAATGTTTCAATTAATGTTTAAATCATTGTGTCGTCTGCCATTGATGTCACACACCCTTGATTTCCTGTTTGGTTGAAGTTAGTAGAAAACATGGAAACACCAAAGACGCTTTTATATGTTATGCGTTTTGTTGAACTGGTGACAACCACACAGAATAGCATTGTAACAGAATTTTCAAATCTATTGAGTATGATGAAACAGCACTGCACAAGGATTGGAAGTGGTCGACTATTGCATAATAATTCCACACTCAGTCACGGCGTTATCAAAGGCCCTGTCCCAAATGAAACACTTCATGTGCACTTGCGGTCTTAAGGACTACAATGGCCACCCCACGCATGCGTCTGCTAAGTCCTCGAGACCATAGGGTGTCCAATTTGTCATTTTAGCATGTAGAAGGTTGGTCATGAGCGCCTCCTTTGTGGGTTTTATGCAACCTCGATCCGAACTTCTGCTGAGCCTACACTGGATCGAGCTCCGCAGCAGACTTTTACCTGACAGTCAAAGAGACATTACGTCACGAAAGTGCGGACTCAAGAGGAAGACCGAAAGGGTTTATGGTGCCATTTGGGTCAGGGCCAAACTACGCCTTTGTTTTGTATACACGCCGTCTAGCGGCGAAAACTTACATATTGTGTAACATTTTTATAAAATGTTGTTATTGCCAGCAAAATTTATTGCTGGTCAATAATTTTGAATGCAACTGTATAATGCTGGAATCCGAGCAGGATTACAGACCTTTCCTGGAGTTTGGATGCACTCATCTGTAAAACAAGTTCAAAGTCAAGTTACACCATCCTTTCTGATATTTAAATTATTAAACCACAAATAATGCTAACTTTTTTTTTTTTTTTTTTTTTTTAGAATGACATTTAGATGAAGACATTTTCGCAGACAGTTTTATCTAAAGTGATTCACAAATCAGAACAATAGAAACAATCAAACTGACCCTGAACCACAAACCTAGCCATAAGGGTTAATTTTTTGGTTGAGAAAAAAATTGTTTTATACATCATCTAAAACAATTAAGCTTTCCATTGATGTATGTATTTTTTTTAGATAGGACATATATACAACAGTTTGAAAATCTGGAATGTGAAAGTTCAAAAAAATCTAAATATTGAGAAATCTTGTCCAGTTGCCTTGTCCAAATGAAGTTCTTAGCAATGCATATTACTAATGATAAAACATTTTTTATAGATTTACAGTAGGTAATTTACAGAGTAATTGAATTTTTAATTTAATTGCCTGTTATAAAAGCTTTAAAAATATATACTCACTGTTCTTGTGTAGTCTTTTAAAATCCGGGGATTCCCCAATAAAAACAGCAGCTGTTTTCTCTCGGATCAGGCAGAAGATGTTCTTTTATAGGACTCTAGATTTTATCATGAAGGGTGGAGATGAACGTGAATTGGGCTTCAGACCAAAAAACAAGTTCTTCCATGTAATTTCTTTGTAACTGGGAGGAGAGGGTGGAGTAAAAAAGCTTAATGTGAAAACATGGTAAACCGTTGTAAATTTTATAATAAAGTTTATATATTTGTAATTTAATATTGATGTAATAATAATTTAATATTTCATATATTATAATATTTAATTGCTTAATAAATTATTATATTTTACATTTAATTGATAATAAATATTATATAATATATTACATATTATAATATAATATAATAGACAATATTTTTATATTGTATACTGCAACTAATGTCACAGAGTTTATTTTGGATTTAAATTTATAGATTTCAGCATTTGTCTTAAGAGAAGGTGACATAAAAACTTTGTTGGAAACTTGCAATTGTACTGTAGTAGACAGCATATGACGACTGGAAAGCTTAATTTTGATTTGATACAACAAAGCATGCATTTTGCCTTCATTTGTTAAAGTCAGCGTGAGGACTTCAGCAAATGGACACAAAATTGATTAAACCTACTTCAAATCGATTTACAGAACTGTACTTAATGACAGCTGTGTGCAATAAAATGAATGCAACCTTGCCTACTAAGATATATACTGTATATATGAATGGTCATTGTTCAGCATTGTACCTTTATGCCTTTATGATTTATTTCTACTTTACATATTTATGTACATTTTTTTGTCTTACATTTGTTGCAGTTTTTCTTAAAAAAAAATCCATCTTTTAAAAAAAGGCTATTACTGCATTTATAAAACCCTGATAATAATCATACACATGCACGCACACACACACACACACACACATATATATATATATATATATATATATATATATATATGTATGTATGAATTACAGCTCAGCTCCTTCTTTACCACGACAGACCGGTACAGCGACTGCATTACCTCAGAAGCTGCACCGATCCGTCTGTCAATCTCACGTTCCATCCTTCCCTCACTCGTGAACAAGACCCCAAGATACCTGAACTCCTCCACTTGAGGCAGGAACTCTCCACCAACCTGAAGTGGGAAATCCACCCTTTTCCGACTGAGAACCATGGCCTCGGACTTGGAGGTGCTGATTCTCATCCCAGCCACTTCACACTCGGCTGCAAACCGTCCCAGTGCACGCTGAAGGTCCTGGTCTGAGGAGGCCAACACGACAACATCATCCGCATAAAGCAGCGACGAAATCGTATGGTCCCCAAACCGGACACTCTCCGGCCCTTGGCTGCGCCTAGAACTTCTGTCCATAAAAATTATGAACAGAACCGGTGACAAAGGGCAGCCCTGCCGGAGTCCAACATGCACCGGGAACAGGTCTGACTTACTGATCGCAATGCGAACCAAGCTCTTGCTCCGGTCGTACAGGGACCAAACACCCCTAAGCAGGGGGCCGCCGACCCCATACTCCCAGAGCACCCTCCACAGGATGTCGCGAGGAACACGGTCGAATGCCTTCTCCAAATCCACAAAACACATGTGGACTGGTTGGGCAAACTCCCATGAACCCTCCAGCACCCTGTAGAGGGTATAGAGCTGGTCCAGTGTTCCACGACCGGGACAAAAACCACACTGTTCCTCCTGAATCCGAGGTTCCACTATCGGCCAAATTCTCCTCTCCAGTACCCTGGCATAGACTTTCCCGGGGAGGCTGAGAAGTGTGATCCCCCAGTAGTTGGAACACACTCTCCGGTCCCCCTTCTTGAAAAGAGGGACCAGTCCAGAGGTACTGTCCCCAACCGCCATGCGATGTTGCAGAGGCGTGTCAGCCAAGACAGCCCCACAACATCCAGCGACTTGAGGTACTCAGGGCGGATCTCATCCACCCCCGGTGCCTTGCCACCGAGGAGCTTTTTAGCTACCTCGATGAGTTCAGCCCGGGTGATGGACGAGTCCTCCTCCGAGTCCCCAGCCACTGCTTCCTCAACAGAAGACAAGTCAGTGGGATTGAGGAGATCCTCGAAGTATTCCTTCCACCGCCCGACGATATCCCCAGTTGAGGTCAATAGGTGCCCATCTCCACTGTAAACAGTGTTGGTAGGGCACTGCTTCCCCCTCCTGAGGCGTCGAACAGTTTGCCAGTATCTCTTCGAGGCCAACCGATAGTCTTTCTCCATGGCCTCACCGAACTCCTCCCAGGCCCGATTTTTTGCCTCCACAACTACCCGGGCTGCAGTCCGCTTGGCCTGCCGGTACCTGTCAGCTGCCTCCGGAGTCCCACAAGCCATCCAGGCCCGATAGGACTCTTGACTCCTTCTTCAGCTTGACGGCATCCCTTTCTTCCAGTGTCCACCACCGGGTTCGGGGATTGCCGCCTCGACAGGCACCGGAGACCTTACGGCCACAGCTCCGAGCAGCCGCAGCGACAATGGAGGTGGAGAACATGGTCCACTCGGACTAAATATCTCCAGCCTCCCTCGGGATCTGGTCGAAGCTCTGCCGGAGGTGGGAGCTGAAGATCTCTCTGACAGGGGGCTCGGCCAGACGTTCCCAACAGACCCTCACAGTACGTTTGGGTCTGCCGAGTCTGTCCAGCTTCCTCCCCCGCCATCAGATCCAGCTCACCACCAGGTGGTGATCAGTTGACAGCTCCGCCGCCCCTCTCTTCATCCGAGTGTCCAAGACATATGGCCGAAGGTTTGATGACACGACCACAAAGTCGATCATCGACCTCCGACCAAATTTCAAATTTTATCTTCAAATTAATGTACAAACAACAAAGACAAGTATAGTATTTTCTCATATTTGTTTATTGGCATTTTTTTAATGACTGAATGCCAGTATCAATGATACCAATACTGTTTCCTCCATAAAATCGCCCTCCTCCCATTAAATCTTAACATTTATTAGAATTTAAAAATAACTTATAATTTAAGTGAACTTAAAACAATCTTTACATAAAAACATTATAATAAATGTCATATTTACCTGTGTCCTTCAGCAGAAATATACAGAAATTGAAGTCATTAAACACTAAATTCTAAATTAAATATATATATATATATATTAAAATATTATCATTATTTTTTTTGTCCTTTGATTGATAGACATCACAGCAATCGGTTTATTAGGTTTTTTTGGCTGTTGTTTCTTTAAGAGCTGCCGCTGCTGAACGTGACACGGATCTTGCATCATATTTTCTCTCAGCACTTTTTATCTTTTCTAACCATACTTCAAGTTTAAAAGACTCTATTAATGAGCTGACAAGTTTAATCGTGTGTGTTAGATGGGTGGGACAGTGCTGGGCTGCTCCAGGACAGTTTTGAAAATCATTTCAGACATGTTGTGTAATATATATGTAACAATATAAAAATATTCGTTGTCACGGGAAGGAGGAAGATTTAAATGAAAACTTTAATAATAAAATAAAACCAAAACAGCCCCTCACGGACAACTGCCGTGCACAATAAAACCAAAACAAAAAATAAAACCAAGGCCTGGTCCTCTCTCGTCCTTCACTCTGGTAACTTCATCACTTAACAATTGGGTTCTATCTCTTTGTCCTATAACACGGGACTAAATGAGTTCACAGTTCAATTTATTTGCTGCCACAACCTTTGTTTAGCCCAGTTAGGTCCGGGATAGGGAGTCTGAGCAACAACAACCAGAATAATAATCTGAATCAGAATCACCTTTTATTGCCAGGTATGTTTACAGAATGTTACACTGTTACACAGTGTAAAAGAATGACAGTGACAGAACAAAAAATGGAAATGGAAGTAAGCAATAAAAAAATATATATGTACAAATTAACAATTGTATGTACAGACTGTTTTGTATTTATGGGTATATTATGTGCAAACTGAAATATAGTATAATATTTCATTAAATCAGGTAATATATTCATTATCAGGATATACATTTGTTTAATAATAATTACGCTCACTACACCAGGAGCAGTCCCTAATCCCTTTTTAGACTTCAGTCAATTTGCATCAGTTTGCATCCTTGCAAATGACATTGTTCAATTTCCAATAGACCACACAAAAACGCAAACCACCATCCTTTTTACGTATGGGAACTACAGGTGCAGCCCATGGACCATCTGAAGGTTGAATAATACCACGTTCTTGCATCTGTTTAAGATTGTCAGCCACTTCTTGTTGCAAGTGAATCAGAACTCATCTTAATAGGCCCTTGCATCCCCAGAAGCGGCCCTGGTTTAAACCCCCAACCATCCAAACCCAAAATCTCTTGTGTCATGATACTGGCCACTGAAAATTCTGCAACCAAAACAAAGTTGCATGTGGCTTGTCTGAATAGCTGATAGCCTCAACGAAGCTACTGTGACACCTCTTCTTAAGAAACCTTCTCTTGATGATAGTAATTTTAATAATTTTCGCCCTATCTCAAATCTTCCGTTGTTACTACAGCATTGAAGAAAACTGTGTTAATTCAGCTACAGTCTTTCCTTAGTGCAAATCATATTTTTGAAACTTTTGAGACTCTTGTTTCCTAATTCTGTTAGACTTAACCTCGGTTTTTGATACAGTTGATAATAAAGCTCTTTTATTTCCACTAGAATATTTTGTTGGCATCCAGGAAACTGTTCTGAGCTGGTTCAAATCATATTTAACAAATAGAACTTTCTCTGTCAGATTACACAATTTTCCTTCTTTGGCTGCTAAGCTTTCCTGTGGAGTGTCACAGGGTACTATTCTTGCACCCATTCTTTTTTCTTTGTATTTACTTAATTTGGGCTCTATTTTCAGAAAGCATGGGGTATCATTTCACTGCTATGCAGATGATACCCAAATTTATGTGTGTGTGTGTTCACTGCTCTGTGTGTGTGCATTTCGGATGGGTTAAATGCAGAGCACGAATTCTGAGTATGGGTCACCATACTTGGCTGAATGTCACTTCACTTTTGTCACTCACTTTTTATCTACCTTTGAAACGAAATAAACATGCTGCTCTAGAATCTCTTTTTGCATACCTGGATGAAGTGAAAATGTGGTTCTCTCAATTTTTTTATTTATTTCTGAATTAATCAAAAACCGAGATTATAGTCTTTGGCCCCAGTAAAATTTCAGGGAGCAGAAGTATTGAACTGGACTACCTTTTTCCTTTTACTTCTTTTTTGTATTAAAAACTTATCTGATCAACTTTATCCATACAATCCTACACAAAATCTGAGGTCTGGTGATCAAAGACTTCTCTCAGTCCCCGGATCTCGGTTAAAACATAGAGGGGATAGAGCCTTTGCATTTGCTGGCCCTAAGATGTGGAACAGCCTTCCAGCCTATATCAGATCGACACAGTCTTTACATGTTTTTAAATCATCTCTTAAAACCTATTCCTTTTGTTTGGCTCTTAATCTATTTTGAGTTTATGGTTTGAATCTGTGGGTTGTCATGTGTTCTATGTCTTTGTCTGTTTAGCACTTTGGTCAGCCGTGCTTGCTGTTTTTAAATGTGCTACATACAAACAAACTTGAAACTTGGATACTAAATGCTTTTGTGATGTAAAGTTCCCTTTAATCCATTCACCACTATCACATGGTTGCAGACATTTGGTCATGGCAGCATTTAGACTCTGATAATTAGCTTTATCATTTGGAGTCAGCCCAATGTAAACATCTCTTGCCTTGCCTGATAACAATAAGGACATTAACTTAAGTTAATGCCGCATCCCAGCCATTTACTTCAGCTGCCATCTCAAACAGCTCAGACCAGTCTGCCCATTCACGGTCTATTGCTGTAAAAGTTTCTGGCATAAAAACAGGGTGCTGAAACTGGCCGGTTTTTCTTATAACTCGGGACTAAAGAAGTTCACAGTTCAATTAGTTTAGCTTGTTTTGCTCTATTCTTTTTCTATTCAATAATTTTTCTTTCTGTTTTCATGTGCATCAAATATAATGGCATGGCAAACGTGAAAAAAATCACACTTGCATTGCTGCAAGTTTTTTACACAATCCTTAACACAGTTTACGTCACCCTCACACATAAACAAAACCCTTCAATAAAATATAATACAATTACAAACAATAATAAAACCAATTTGACCGATCGAATCAATTTGTTGATCTGTTCCTCACATAAACTGGCGTCCAAGTATACACACACCAACACAGTCTCTGATCGCAAAGAGTGCACTGTACATTAAAAAAAAAGAAAAAATTTTAAATTAAAAAAATTAAAATCTTGCTTATTACTTATAAAGCCCTGAATGGTTTGCCCTTTAATGCCCTTTAATTTGAGAAATCATATTTTCTCATGTGTTTAACTAGAGAGGGGTTAAGGGAAGAGTTTAATTTCAGTTTTCTTTTAACGCTAGGTGAGGTATTTTCACAAACCCTCAGTTAGAGTTCCTTTTGTTTTGTTATTTTGATTATTTTCCCTCCTGAAGCCTTATGTTTGTATCCCACTGATTAATTTAAAATAAACCTTGTATGTCTTTTTATATTAAAAACTGGTGAGATGATTTACAACCCGAATTCCGGAAAAGTTGGGACGTTTTTTAAATTTTAATAAAATGAAAACTAAAGGAATTTCAAATCACAATTTTTTATTCACAATAGAACATAGATAACGTAGCAAATGTTTAAACTGAGAAATTTTACACTTTTTTCCACTTAATTAGCTCATTTAAAATTTAATGCCTGCTACAGGTCTCAAAAAAGTTGGCACGGGGGCAACAAATGGCTAAAAAAGCAAGCAGTTTTGAAAAGATTCAGCTGGGAGAACATCTAGTGATTAATTAAGTTAATTGATATCAGGTCTGTAACATGATTAGCTATAAAAGCTTTGTCTTAGAGAAGCAGAGTCTCTCAGAAGTAAAGATGGGCAGAGGCTCTCCAATCTGTGAAAGACTGCGTAAAAAAATTGTGGAAAACTTTAAAAACAATGTTCCTCAACGTCAAATTGCAAAGGCTTTGCAAATCTCATCATCTACAGTGCATAACATCATCAAAAGATTCAGAGAAACTGGAGAAATCTCTGTGCGTAAGGGACAAGGCCGGAGACCTTTATTGGATGCCCGTGGTCTTCGGGCTCTCAGACGACACTGCATCACTCATCGGCATGATTGTGTCAATGACATTACTAAATGGGCCCAGGAATACTTTCAGAAACCACTGTCGGTAAACACAATCCGCCGTGCCATCAGCAGATGCCAACTAAAGCTCTATCATGCAAAAAGGAAGCCATATGTGAACATGGTCCAGAAGCGCCAGAAGCGTTAAAGGTTTTAGAGCAACATATGCTTCCCTCCAAACAACGTCTATTTCAGGGAAGGCCTTGTTTATTTCAGCAGGACAATGCAAAACCACATACTGCAGCTATAACAACAGCATGGCTTCGTCATAGAAGAGTCCGGGTGCTAACCTGGCCTGCCTGCAGTCCAGATCTTTCACCTATAGAGAACATTTGGCGCATCATTAAACGAAAAATACGTCAAAGACGACCACGAACTCTTCAGCAGCTGGAAATATATATAAGGCAAGAATGGGACCAAATTCCAACAGCAAAACTCCAGCAACTCATAGCCTCAATGCCCAGACGTCTTCAAACTGTTTTGAAAAGAAAAGGAGATGCTACACCATGGTAAACATGCCCCGTCCCAACTATTTTGAGACCTGTAGCAGAAATCAAAATTGAAATGAGCACATTTTATGCATAAAATTGTAAACTTTCTCAGTTTAAACATTTGCTATGTTATCTATGTTCTATTGTGAATAAAATATTGGCTCATGTGATTTGAAAGTCTTTTAGTTTTCATTTTATTAAAATTTAAAAAACGTCCCAACTTTTCCGGAATTCGGATTGTAAATGAATGAATGAATGAAGTAAAGTCCCTGGTGCAACCTTCCGAAAAACTTCAAACTTCATGTTGTAAACTCAAGAAATGTCAACACATATTTTGAGTGTCACAAAGCCTTTTCTTTAGACATGTGCCAGTGGAGGATTCACTGACTATCTTTAGAGTTCTATCAGGAAGTCATGAGCTCCATGTTGTACATTCCTCAGAAAACTGCCCTTATTAAAAAAAGGGCCTTTTAATTTTTACATTTGCAGATTTATTTTAAGCAAACTTTACTCAAGACATGTTGAGCAAATGCCATCACTGAAATTTTTTTAGTGATTACACTGTAAAAATATATTCTCTTCAGATTGACGAATGCATCTACACAGTGATCGACAAGCAATGCAAACAGCTTGAGGAAGGAGGTCTGTGTTTTTGTCTGAAACAGACTGAGAGACAATGTGTTCGAGTCAGCTGTTATATGGAGGTGTTTTCTGTCTGCAGACCCCTGGTTTGAGATCAGTCCAGCTGAAGCTGGTTATTCTCTCACTGGAGCGTTTGTGGAAACATCCAGCTTCGGCAGCCAGTTTACAAATAAGATGAAGAAGCAGGATGAAATGGACATGCTTTACCTACAAGGTAACAAAATCTGATGCAGGACTGCATTATAGTGTATTATTATTTGTAATACCAATTTACAGTGCATTGTAGACTATTGAAGTGGCCTAGAATAAAATACATCAATATTCTCATGTGACATCCGTAGTACTAGCTAATTGTCAAGTAAAAACTAAAATGTAACAAAGAGGATGATTTAAAATGTAAAAATTCATTGAAAGAAACATGTGAGTTGTATCAACATAAATCTTTATGGAAATTACATTAACAAGTTGAGGGGGACAAAATTGGTTTCATTTATTTTAAAGTTATTTTTTTTCATCTCCAGCTCTGTGCAGCAGTGTTTTAGCTGATGAAGAGGAGATCTGGAAGTGGATAAAAGGTACAACAATTTTGAAACTTGAGAATTTAATTCCGCTTAAAAGTAATTTCACTTTCATTTGATTTTGTTTTTCAGCTCTTTTATTACCTGAAATAAAAACGGCATCAGAGAAAACGAGACAAGGTATAGAATTTTATTGTGTTTATTTATTGATCAGTTCCATATATTTTCAAATTTATATATTAAAAAAATTGTGGCCACACACATTCAAGCTACAAGCTGAAAAATTAAAGGTACAATTTGAAGTGAAGTGAAGTGACATTCGGCCAAGTATGGTGACCCATACTCAGAATTTGTGCTCTGCATTTAACCCATCCGAAGTGCACACACACAGAGCAGTGAACACACACACACACACGGAGCAGTGGGCAGCCATTTATGCTGCGGCGCCCGGGGAGCAGTTGGGGGTTCAGTGCCTTGCTCAAGGGCACCTAAGTTGTGGTATTGAGGGTGGAGAGAGAACTGAACATGCACTCCACCCACCCACAATTCCTGCCGGCCCGAGACTCGAACCCACAACCCTTCGATTGGGAGTCCGATTCTCTAACCACCAGGCCACAACTTCCCTGTTGTCATGTGGTTTCTACGTCAGTAAAGGTGGTAACAATGGGTAACTAACGTCATTGACAGGCAACTGCACTACCCTGTGCCATTTGTAAGATATTTGCAGTAAAATATCCAAAAACCACTAGGCCAGTGTTATATATTTTGTCCAGCTGATTACTAACAATATCTCTAATGTTTTCAACAACTTGTAAATCATGAGAAAATTCCCATTCTAAACAGTGACACAGGGTAGTGCAGTCGCCTGTCAATGACGTTAGTTACCCATTGTTACCACCTTTACTGACGTAGAAACCACATGACAACAGTGTCGTGGACAAATGCGGAAGTAGCTTCACGACAAACTTCAACTAGAAAGAGATGCCGATCTCGCTTGTGTTTTACTCGACAGGTGACTTGTTTTGATTCGTATCTTTACAGAAAACGTATGCTATTATAACGATCAACAAGATTAGTATTATGGGGCATACGCGCCAAACGCGGGGCATCACGTCTCTAGACCCGCGCGGGGATGTGTCCGATCCATAGTCTGATCGCGCCTTTGCATTGACTTTGTATATAATCTACTCGCACAAATAGTTGAACTTGCGTTAAATCCATGATTTATCTTTCCGTCTGATTGATGGCCGTCAGCGGTTGGATAGAAGACAACAAATCCCATCATTCCACGCTCCTTCTTAGCGTCATCAAACCACGCGATTGTAATTATTTTGATAGTGTGCCCTCTAGTGGAAGGTCCTACAACCTGTACCTTTAAGTGTCATACTCTAAAACGATCCAATAAAAAGGTCTTTTCACTTGCTAAAATGTATCACCATCCTTGACATAAATATTGTTTGTATGATTGTTTCTGGTTGTGGGGAAACAAGTGCTATTTACTGTAAAATCAGTTTTGAAAATGAAATTGTCAACTCTAAACCTACTCTGAAACTCAGAGTTTGTTCAGCTAGGTTCATGCAACAGGCCAAAGGTGTAGACTATATATGTATTTGACAGTATTAATAACCTTTAAGGGTAAAGTCGCCTTTGTTGAGGAAAGGAGACATTGTGTTAATGTTTATTTAATATTATGTTTCCTTCAAAAGATCCACACTCCCCACCTATAGACGAATGTTACCAGGTGCTTTTGAACCTTGTGGACATGAACCTCACTGTGCTGAAAGGCACTGATCCTTCTGCTCTTGATCAGTCAATCAGAACGACACTGACTGGTAAACTTTTCCTCTATTATCTGTAGTGGGGCAGATTGTCACATTATATTGGGAAAATTGACTCAGAGGGCACCTGCTGTTTATTGACACTGGTTTGAGGAGAATACTTTTTAGTTATCTTTTTTTTTATGAAAAGCTGTCTAAAATAGAATAGCCATATTTCACATCATATCTGTGTTTAACATTTTTCATCTGTAAGTCTGTTAGGAAAGAAATCTGCTAAATTGTCAATTTGAATGCAAATGTAAAATGAACTATAGTCTATTTAATGTCTTTTTAGGTACTCTAAATAGTAAAACAAATCTGAAAAGCAAATTTTGAAAGCATAAAAATGGATAAGGTAACATGCCATGATATCAATCAAACCAGGTGATTTTATTTTTCTTTTTTTTTTTTTTTTGACTAATTGTAAATGAGGCTTTTACTGGAGATGCAAAAACTAAAATAGGAACAAATGATTAATGCATATGTCCCCCTCTTTTTACAGACCTCTCTGGAGGCAAAAGTCAGCTGATTTATCAATTAGAAAAACTGAACGATGATAAAACTGCTGGTAAAAAAGCAGCCAAACAGTACATGATGCAGTACACCATGGATGTATGCAACTATTTCAGTTTGGAGCGCAAGCTCAATTCCTGGCCATTTGGTAGGTTGAACTGTCTCTAACATCGATTCATCCATCCATTTTCCACAACGTTTGTCTCATGCAGTTTTACAGGGATGCTGGAGCCTATCTCAGAGTCATTTTAGTAGCTAAAATCGCAACCGTTCACAGACATGTTTATTTTCTAAGCTAAAAAACTTTGCATGCATGCACCATGTAGTCAAGAACCTTACACAGCCAAAATAATTACTGACAAGACCCTAAGAACCATTAACTGAGCCCAAGAACTCAAAAACTGTAATTTTGAGGAGTGTGATTGTTTTGCAGATCTTTTGATTAGCATTTGTAGATGCATTGCTCAGTGGATCTGGGGCAGGCATTATAACTTCCTCCACAACATGACAGGTGAGAACAGACCCGTTCATTATCTGGAAATTCATTGTGAATAATAAAGAGACTCATTTCACGCTGTGATTGATTAGATGAAGCAGTGCCTGCTGCTCTTCTGGAAGGTGAGACGAGAGACTATATAGACGCCGGACTGTTGCTGAACTCACCCTACTTCTCAGTGCTGAGAAAAGAACGAGACATTGATCTCATCATTTCCCTGGATTTCAGTGAAGCCGACTCTTTCACGGTATTATATACTTATTTAATTCTATACAAAGTATACATTCTCTCATAAAAGTTTGTTTAAAGGAATACATCCCCTAGACTTCCCTCACTTTTAACCAACTTTATTCGTTGTTCTGAACCAATCAAAATTCTTACTTCTGTGGAACACAAATAAATAAATAAAAAAACTTTTCCTCATGCATTCATAGTGATCAATAGACTGTAGACCATAACCTAAAATATACAGAAAACTACAAAAACACTGACCGATAATTGCAAATGTTGTGCATCATCTGACCAGATAAAAACAAGAAAGAAAGAAAACCTTTTAAACAGATTTCATTCTATGTGGCATATATATTCATGAGTTTTGTAATATCTGAGCTTTCCATCCATCGGGATTCCCATTCGTCTCTCAGCTGGTGCCTGATGGAAGTATAGGCTACACATGGGGTAGGTTTAAGTGAATAACTTCAATTTCAGAAAAAAGTGATACTGTTACACTTTTCCACTGCAGACAGTGACACAAACCGCTGAGATGTGCAAGAAACTGAAGATCCCTTTCCCTGAAGTTAACAGTGTTCAGAGGCAAAGACGCTCCAACCGTGATTCACATGCCTCTGTTTAATCTGGCCAACTGTGGAGGCAAGTTCAGATCTTCAAGCCATCCTGAATCTGATTTAGGGTTCTTACACATTTCCCATTCAAAATTCCAGATTTGTCTGTAGATTCTTCAGACCTAACAGCTGATAAACTGTTAACATGTATGTTACATTCCGATTAGGCGTGCATTACATGCCAAATAATTGTGAAAGATTGTAGCGATACTGTAGCATATTCAAATCAAGTTCAGTGTGTAAAATTTGAACTGCCATGCTACAGCAAATATAGGATTATGCTTGATGTGCTTTCAATGACAGCATTTTAAATATTCATATTATAAGATATATAATAATATTGTCACTTATAACATTGATTTAAAATGTCACTCATTCACTGCACACATGGGTTCTCTTGAACTGATAGCATGCTTACATGATAAGAAGGAACCTAAAATGCTTTATAACCTGTATATACTCACCTCTGACACATCGGTTTGGTGTTGTATATGAAGTTAATTCGATGTTGCTTTTAAATGAATAACAGTTTTGCTAAATGGAAATACACACCTTTTATTTATTTTATCTAACATACAATATATTTTGCACAGATGATTTTTCTGTCGTATCATATAAATATTAGTGGTGTCAAAATTAACGTGTTAACACAGGCTTTTTTTTTCAGTTTAAGGCGTTAAAAATACTATTTAACGCAATTATTGCAGGGGCTTCTGTCACTTTTTCTCTTGACAAGTTAATTTATTCAGTACTGCCAACTTAGCAATTTTATTGCTAAATTTACCAACTTTTTAGACTACCCTAGCAACATATTTAGCTATTTTAAAAATGTATTTGGCAACTTTTGATAAGTGACTCAGACAAAAAGGCACACATTCTTTCATACTAACAGCAGATTGTGTCTTACTTTTACAGACTTTTCTTGAGTCAGGGGCACATTAAGATCAGCTTTACAGTAGACCCCCTGTAAAGTACTAAAACCCTGCTGATTTAAGTGTGTTATTATTCCATCAGATAAAATTGATGCCTGGAGGAAGAAATATGGCACCTCTCAGGTTCCTTACACCGCTGAGATGATCGCTGAACTTCTGCAGGTCTCTGGGAAAAACTTCTCAATCAACAGAGCCAAACTGCTGGAGCAGATCCGTGTGGTCGCCGAGGCTAAATATTTCCAGGCACAAGCACGACAAATTTAAAGTTGGCTCGAAATTCAATCTGTTTTTTTCTAAATGCATGTTATTGATCTATTTTATTTTTTGCTTTATTTTGCATTTAAGTTTATTTCAGCTTAATGTATTTTTGCATGTTTCATTCTGTTTCTTCATTGCTTGATCTTCACAAAAAAGGGGGGCTTATGGAATACTTATCTGATCATTAATAATCAAATCAACAATACCACAGACTAGATTACTGCTAAATACTGTATTACATTGCTTCTGTTCTAATGAATTAATTAAATATTCTCTAAAACATTACATCTGCTTATTACAAAAAATTACAAAATGAAAAGCATTATTCAGGGCCATGCAGAGACCTTTAAGGGGCCGGTGCTCAAAGTATTAAAGGGGCTTTAAATAGGACTGTGCTCCTTAGATACATGTATCTGTATGGATTTATACATTGTTCATGTGTTTTTCAAGTCATTTTTGCAGGTAATAAAGTATATGAATAATGCAGTGCTAATTGACATATCATTCAGTGTAGAAACTAAAAAATATTTCCTGTGGGTTTTCTACTGTTACAATTAAAATAAGACATTGGAGATGCCCAGAGGTGTCAAGTAAACGAACTACAAATACTTCGTTACCCTCCTTAAGTAGAAATTTGTGGTATCTATACTTTACTGGAGTTATTATTTTTCAGCCGACTTTTTACTTCTACTCCTTACATTTTCACGCAAGTATCTGTACTTTCTACTCCTTAAAAATAGGTTCGTTACTGCTATTTCATCTCAACTTGTTTTCGTTCTGGCTTGTCATCATTAAAAAAAAAAACGATAAATTGCGCCATCCAGATGGAGTGAATTTGATTGTGATTGGATGAGAAGTATAAACATATACCATTGTAAGCGATCCATCGCACCCAGGCGGGAAGGAAGTCGACCGGAAGTTGAAGTCGGCCGGGTGCCGCCATCTTGTAGCAGAACTTCACTTGCGTTAGCATCCCATTGACTCCCATTCATTTTGGCGTCACTTTGACAGTGAATAACTTTACATCCGAGGCATTTAAAGACTCCATTTGTCCATTATTTATTTCTAAAGATACACAATAGTGTATAAAGGGCTCCATTGCCTTCTATGTTACATTATGGCCCTGTAGAAACAGTTTTTGTAAAAATAGACTAACGATTGCGTCATAACCACTCGACTCTCTGTCACACAGTGGAGAAATTACCATACAGACAGGAGGAGAAGCTCGCAGGCAATCGGGGAGACGTCAATAGAGAAGCCCATAGATACAAGCCCTGGCGTTACAATTTAAAATACTATACAAAATAATTAATCAGAATACTTACTCCTGCTCACTCACGCCAAAGAACTCCCCGCTCAAGCTCGCTGTCTCTGCAAGATTAACGATGGCAGTTTGCACGCACAGCTACTAGAAGATTTACATCTGTCAGACAGGTTGCTGACGTCATCAAGCTTAGTTTGAGTCTGCGCGTCAGAAACGGAAGTGCTAAAAATTGCTAAAAATGGGCTTCACTTGTCTCAATTGAGTTCCAATGGGGTCGCTGTGTCCATTTCTTTTACTGTCTATGATCGCACCTGCACATGACACAAATCACATCAGACTCCAGCAAGGACATAGCCAGTGTTGGGTTCGTTTATCAAAAAATATATTTCTTAAAAGTTATTATTTCTCAACTTATCCTGTTTGCCAGCACCCCCCATTGTGGGCGGATATTCAACATAAAACACACTCACAAATGAAAAATGTTGAAAAATAAAACAAATAAAGAAAAAGGCACTTGTTATAAGTTCCGCCTCCATCAGCTGACAGGTGCGTCAGAGCGCGTCACGAGCCGTCATGAGAGAGCGCCAGAATTCAAATACAGTGTTGCCAGACGTTAGATAATTATCGTATTTGTACGATGTACGATCAATAATGAAAAAATCCTGTAATGTACGATAATTTTAGATTTTTATGAAGATTTCAATGTAGGTAGTCGCAGTCATAGGGCTTCTTTACCCATACACGGGCTCGGCTCATTACAGACACTCCGGGTTCACACCGCAAGCTGCAGCAGAGCAGAGGCAGTGCGTTAGCAGCAGGTAGGCGGAGCAGAAGCAGCGCGCGCCTATTTTGCTTTCACACCGGCAGCGGAGGTAGCGCGCAACTGAACAGCGGATTTTGGTCAGAGTACTCTATAATGGGTACGTTCGCATTGCTTTATTTCCATTTAAAATACATTTAAATAAAAATACTTGGCAAGAAGCTTTTTTAATTAATAATTTCATTGTTACTTTTGTTGCATCTTTGTTTTGCTGTCTTTGTTTTCCGTGCAGTACGTGTTATTAGAAGAAAGGCCATCGCGCTATATTTGTTATTAAGGAGAATATGAAAAAGACGCATACTTAGGGGTCATCCCATTAACCGACTTAGGAGAGAACATGGTGCATATTACCATCTTGTCACTGGGTTTGTTTGCAATCAAATTTACCAAAGGACGCCCTGAAAACCAATTTAATAAACGGTTTTAAATTATGTGTATATTGTAAATAGTTCACAGCCTTGACTTCCTGCTCATCTTGAAATCAGCATTTACTTGTTTATTATATATGCATGTATCACCTGCTTTTGTTATTTGTGTGCTTATGTGTAATTTAGAAATTGTAAATAAATGGTTCCAATTGAATCAATTTTGAATCAAATAGCCTATTGAGTTGTTCGCTCGTGTGTCAGCAAAAGCGTCAAAAACACTTTAAAATTACTTACCATCTGCAATAAGAGCCGCTGCAACTTCATCCCATGCTTTTTCCTTCTCCTGCAAGTCTATGTAAAGTACATTGTGGATCATAAAGAACTTGATATTTCTCAACTTCCACGATGAGACGAGTGTCATCCATTATTGTCTTTCCAGGTGCACTCACCGCCTGTGACACCACGTGCTGTTGTTTATGATTGTCAGCACGACATCCGTTCTTCTGCCAATATATAGGCCTAGTTATAAGAATACGACTACTACTAATAATAAATAAATCTCCAAGGCTAAACTAGCAATATAAATTATTTAAAGTTGTTTTTGTATTTCGGCAAAAAACTTTATTTTTGGATAGAACTGTAAGTACTTTAACAGATTTTGTAAAAAAAAAAAAAAAAAAAAAAAAATTATAAAATAATAATAAAACTAAAAATTATAATAAAAAAAATAGAAAAATGTGATTTTAAATATCATACATTGTTATGTAATTTGCTAAGAACACAGTAGATATCATTAATATAAATTTTGTGCAAAATTCCTTTTTCGTTTCAGTAGCCTACATGTGTATTTTGGCCCTGATCATTGTCACTTTATCTTCTATACATATTTTTTTATATTAATTTTCTTTCCTAACATCCAGTTCTTGTTAAAACACCCTATATGTGCTTTTTTGTGCATTTAGAGCACTTTTTGTGTGAAATCATATTTATTTTGTCCATCAAATGTGTACTTTCACTTTAACTGAGCGTCAGCAGCGCAGCAAAAACAGACCCAGCGCCGAAACGATCGCGACACTGCTGCTTCTGCTCTGCTTCTGCTGCGCTCTGCCGCGCAGCCTCTGCGTGCGGTGTGAACGCTCTCATCTGTTAACATAGGCACCGAAAAAAATACGCGCTGCTTCTGCTCTGCTGCAGCTTGCGGTGTGAACCCGGCCTAAATGCGTTCGTGTGCACCTCAGGGAGGGTGGGTGCCCTGCTTTAAAGCCAACGATCACTAGTTGCGGTCCATGACAGCAAGAACCCCTTCAATATCTGGCAACACGCAGTCTTCCAATGACAGCGGTTCAGATGTGGAGTTAACTGCACCACGCCACAACAGATAAATTCCGCCACGCAACAGAGCAAGTGTTAAAAATAATTTTAATATGTTTTAATATGCGCCGCGAAGCAGACAGTCACTGAAAATAATGGGATAGTATTTTGTCTCACTGCTTCCGTCCAACAATACGCCTTGTTATATATTGTGGTAATTTGCAGGTCGTGTCAAAATGTTGTTGGTTTAGAAATAGATAAATAACTATTTTGACTCATGTAAGATAATTTTCTTCCAAATACGATAATTTTGATTTTCTGGTATGATACTTGGACATTTCCAATCTGGCAACACTGTTCAAATATACTATCTTCATCTTTTCTTTCACTTTTCTTTTTTTTGTAGATCGTCTCATTCTGTTTGTGACTGTACGCTACAAAACCATGCCGTTTTTTCTTTTACTACCAAGACAGTTTCTTAAGCGTGAGTTATTCCTTAACGGACACAAACAGTTCTGTCGCTGAAGAACTGAACCGTAAACGAATGAATTATGATCCATATTGCAACGTTATTGTTCCGTTGGACTAAACGTGCTTCATGGGATGTCGTTCAGTGGACCCTTACCTTTCTAACTAAACCGGGATTTACAGCTGTGGATGTGTTTATGACTCTGGTATGTACTGCGTTTTTATGCTTAATGTTTTGATGTGTACTTCTTACACAAATGTAGCAAATACAGTCTTTATAAGCTTTCCATTGAAAAACAGCGACCTGTCGTTGATGGTTCAGGCTTAGATCTTTATAATCATGTAAGGCGGTATATATATATATATGGGTTGTCCACAAGGTGTCCCCATAACGCTATTGAATTAAAACAGATTCAAGTGCCTTTAGCGTTGTTTGGGCCTCGTCATGTACCGTAGCGTTGATATAGGAGTATTGCGTCATCTTTTCCTCAGTTCATGTTGTCAACGCTATAGGTAAGCCATGTTAATGGTAGTGGGGAAAATCAATGTAAAATATAGTTGTTGTTTTCGCACTAAAGATCAGTTAATTAAGATATTTTGTGTTTTAAACTGTATAAGACCTAAATGCATATTAATAGAGAGTTGAAATGGTTTGTTTTTTTTCCTGTAAAATGTGATTAATGCATGGTGGATAATGTATGATAAAACAAGCAACACAAGCTTACTGTTGAATAGCATATGCATTGAAATATGTTATACTTTGCTGGTTTAAAACTTAAGTTGAGTTCATGTTGTCAACGCTATAGATGCCGTGCTATGGAATAAACGGTCAAGCCACAATCCTGAACCACTCTGTGTTTGAGTCTCCGCTTTCTACCACCACCCACGAACATATAACACAACGCAGAGCAACGGAGGTGCTAGAGTCCAGTGAGCGTGTGGAGAGAGAGAAAAAGGGTTACATCTTTGGTGCCGTGACCCGGATTGTGGCACTTCTAGACCGAAGAGGAAGAGAATTCTACAGCAGTGGTTTGAATACTGAACTATATTAACAAACTGAAATTCATAACAGGACTGGTGATTTTGGGGTTACATATCTGCCATCACAGCTATATCCTTTACAGTCTGCTGGGTAACTTAACTGTTATTTAACTGTTTTAAATATTTGCTGTGATGTAAAACTTATTTGATAGTTTTATTGAAAAGTGAGTTTTTTTTTTCTATTGAGATTTGGGAAACTATTTACTGAAAAAGGTTACTGTGCATCTGCTTAATACTCAGTGAGACTTTAGTTTAAACCGTTTAAGTTTAAACTTTTAATTTTAGTTGAGGAGCAGTTAACTTTCTTGGATAAGCTGGTTACATTTTCATTGTGCTCACCTCACTGAAACATATAGCTTACTTTAGAACAAATTTATTTATGTGGGTTTGCATTATTCTACATAGATTCAACATCTCTTAGAACCTAATTACATTGCATTACATTACATAACCTGCTCGTACATATTAAACACATTGTGATTTTAAGATGTCGCAGACCTATGCAAACTCCCCACAAGACATACAGTGCTCCTCCACTAGTGCATCTAGTCACCCAACGCCAGCGGGGCATGTCACCATTGGCCCACCAGCCCCTATGAACGCGCCCTATGCTGACCAGTATGTGACGCCAGCCCATGCACGAAGGTTGACAGGCCCTGGGGCCTCAGGGCAGGTACCGGCACTTTGTTTCGACAACAGCCCAGATGCAAGACCAGGTGGCCAGATAGATATGACGATTGATGCCTCTGTTCGCAAACGCAGTAGACATGGGCCCTCGGAAGCTATGCCTTGGCAAGATTCCCTACATCATGTCATTGTTGAGAGGCCAGTTGTGCAGCAGTCGCTCCAACCCTACCCAGTTGCTGTGCCACATCCAGCCCAGCCTATTAGGCCTGGCCCCCAGGTTTACCCAAGTTATTCATATCCCCCATATGTGCCCGCGCAGAGTCTTCCGAGCCCACCAGTGATGAATACTACGGTTAAGCACGTAGCTGCTGAGCAGGCCTTTCAAGTGCATTCCCCTGAGGCCACATTTCTCACAACTCCAGTTCCAGGCTATAGTGGAGCAACCCCACTAGCCCCATCTGCAAATGCATGGGCTCCCAACATAACTCAACACAGCCCTCGGGTATCGTTAGACCAGGCAGCCACTGATGCTCCTCCTGAGCTATCTTCTCAACGGACAGTGATTCCAGCTTCCCACCTCAACATGCATGTTGACGCTCATTCTCCATACCACCCTTCTCCAGCCCCCCCTGTGCCTGCATCTGCCAGCCAGTATGCCCATCCACACATGACACAATTCATGCCCCCTGCTCGAGCAGTCGCCAACCAGTGCCTTCCTATGACAGCCTATGGAGGTTTCATGCAAACTCATCAGGTGAAAAATGTTCAAGTCTTCACAGGAAATCCAGACTGTAAGATACTGGTGGAAGACTGGATTCGCGACATGCAATATCTCTTGGAGGCAATAGAGCTCCCAATGCACCTCCGCTTCTCCACTGTTGTGCGACACCTGGGGGGTGAAGCCCGAAATCTCATCCTTAACTTACCTCCACATGATCAGACCCCTGAGAAAGCGCTGGAGGAACTGCGGGCCGAATACAGTGACACTCGAGGATCCCTAGATCCTCTGGCTGACTTCTACGAGCGGAGCCAGAATTCAGGGGAGTCTGCCTGTTCTTATGCCATAGCACTGGAGGCAAAGTTGAGAACAGTAGAGGAGAAGCAAAGAGGAAGTAAGCCCTTCCTGGATCGAGATAGCAAACTAACACGGCAGTTCATGAGAGGCCTCTCCGACGAGGAGGTGTACACCAGAATCGCACCAATGGCACCCAGGCTCTTCAGCTTCCGAGAGCTGCAGGCAGAGCTCCGAAGTCTAACTAGAGAAACTAAGAAGTTTCAGATGCGTAGTGCAGCAAAGAAAACGTATGCTCAGGTGCATGTAGCATCAGGAGGGGGTGGAAACACCAAGATAGATAGGCCAAAACACACATCTGAATTATCAGAGCTGACAGAAATGGTTAAGAAGTTAGCTCTCATTCAGGAAGAACAAATGGCTAAGCTGTCACAACTAGAGTCGAGAATGACCTCTTCTCCCCTTTCCTCCCCATTATCTGTCCAACCAGCAAAGGGAAAAGTAAGCCAGAGTACAAGTTTTGTCTGTTACCGGTGTGGAGAGCCGGGCCACACAGCCAGAGTGTGTCGAGCAGTGCTTCCAGATCAGAGCCCAGCTGAAGCTCAGCAGCCTAATGTTTCTGCTGATGGACACATGCACTCTGCTCAACATTTAAACGCTTAGTACCCATGGCAGCGGGGGCATCCATGGGTACACAGCAAGGGCCCCACCCACCTGTCAAGAGGATTTGCACTGAAGGAGGGGAAACACCACTAGTTGGACCCAGGAATGAAGGGGAAGTAGAAGTCAATGGAAAGGCATGCAGGGCTCTAATTGACTCTGGCTCGCAGATCACCAGTATTACACACAACTACTGGCAGAGCCACCCAGCTCTAAAAATGAAGCAGCTACAGCCTTCTAAAATACAAATAGAGGGTGCAGCAGGTCAGACCGTGCCGTATCAGGGCGTCTTACACATTGACCTTAAAGTGCTGGGGAAAGAGCTCAAGGCTGTACCTACCTTCGTCGTTCCGGATTCTGACTATCGATCGTCAGTCCCTCTGTTGGTGGGAACCAATGTCATTCGAGCCTCCCGAACCCATCTTCAAGCAGCTTATGGCCCGCAGTTTCTGTACCAGGTCAAAGAGAAGCATCCAGAGTGGTACACAGCCTTACTGAGGGTGGGAAGCGCCGAGCAAAGTGAAATGCATGGCGTTGTAGGCCCTGCTGTTTACACTGGCTGTACAATAAACATCCCTGGTGGAAAAGAGATGGATTTAATGTGTAGGATTAAAACTGGTCCCCAAAGGAAGATTTATACAGCCCTGATAGAAGGCCATCCCTCCTTGCCGCTCCCCCAGGACATCCTGGTGGCCAAAGTGCTTGCAAATGTGTAAAGAGGTTGTGCTCCAGTTAGAGTGATGAATCTTTCCCAGCGAGTCATTACAATCAAAAGACACACAAATCTGGCCAGCGCAGTTCTTGTGGACAAGGTGGTGGAGTTCCCAGATAAAAAGCATGGCGAAGCTGGAAACAAAGGGGCATGTCTAAGTCTAGACCAAGTGGTGGCTAGCTGCAGGGTTGACCTAAGTGAAGCAGCGGTTGAAAGTGAGGACCAATGTGCTCTACTCAAGGATCTGCTGGATAAAAACGCAGATGTGTTCTCCCAGCATCCCATGGACTATGGTCACACCACAACTGTACAGCATGAGATTCCGCTGGTTGACCCGAGGCCTTTCCGACTGCCGTACCGCAAAATACCCCCCTCCCAGTGGCAAGATGTGAGGCGGTTATTGATGGACATGGAGACAGCAGGAGTCGTTCGCCCCAGTAAAAGTCCGTATGCATCCCCTGTGGTGGTGATGACCAAGAAGGATGGATCACTTCGATTATGTATCGACTACCGGAAGCTCAACGCCTGCAGCACCCGAGACGCATTCCCTCTGCCAAGGATAGAGGAAGCTCTAGAGGCTTTGGGGCAAGCAAAGTACTTTTCCACCCTAGACCTTACATCGGGCTACTGGCAGGTAGAGGTCGCAGAACATGATAAGTACAAGACAGCATTCAGCACTCCAATGGGTCTGTTTGAGGCCAATAGAATGCCTTTTGGGCTGCAAAACGCACCCTCCACCTTTCAAAGGCTGATGACATCCTGTTTTGGGGACTTAAATTTCAATTTCACCCATCTACTTATCTACCTTGACGATATTATAATTTTCTCGAAGTCCTTTAATGAGCATCTAGAGAGGCTCCAGCTGGCGTTTGATAGACTTAGGGAGCATGGTTTAAAATTGAAACCCTCCAAGTGCCAGCTTGTAAGGAAGGAAGTGCAGTACTTGGGTCACTGGGTGTCAGCAGAGGGCATCAAGACAGACCCAGAGAAGATCAGTAAGGTCAAGGAATGGGTGAGGCCTACTAATCGTATGGAAGTGCTCCGGTTTTTGGGGTTTGCGGGCTACTATAGGAGGTATGTTAAGGGATACTCTAACCTGGCTGCTCCATTATACCGCCTTACCTCCGGTGACCCTAGAAAGAAGAAAAGAGGGATCCAGAAAAGCCCAGGCCCTGACCTGCCATTTCTGTGGACTGCCGACTGTGAGGAGGCCTTTCAGTCTTTAAAAGATAAGCTGATAAATGCACCAGTGCTTGGCTATCCAGACTACAGTCAACCCTTTCTGCTGCAGACTGATGCCTCAGGAATGGGGCTTGGTGCTGTGCTAGCGCAGGTACAAGATGGAGTGGAAAGGGTCATTGCGTATGCGAGCAGAGGCCTAAGCCCACCTGAGACGAGGTATCCAGCACACAAGCTTGAGTTCCTCGCGCTCAAGTGGGCCGTGACAGATAAGTTCCATGACCACCTCTACGGGCGCAAGTTCTCTGTTCTGACCGACAATAACCCTCTGAAATATGTAATGACCTCAGCCAAGCTCGACGCCACAGGTCAGCGATGGGTTTCTCATCTCTCCATATTTGACTTTGACATCCAGTATCGGAGGGGACAGGACAACTCTAACGCTGACGCCCTCTCACGTATGTCCAATCAGGAAGTGGCGGAGACCCTGCAGTCATGCCCGCAACAGGTGAGGGCGGGTGAACAGAGACATGAGGAGGCACATACCACCCAGGAGCCTGGGGAGGGCTCAGGAAAGTACATAGCAGCAGTCACAGAGGAGCCTGAAAGCGGTCAGTCACTGGAGGCCAGTGAGGCGTATGTGGATGTGGGGATGGAGGCTCTACCTGCTATGACCACACAGGAGCTTCGAGTGGGACAGAAGGAAGACACAGTTATCGGTCCCATCCTCCACTTTAAGAGCAAAAACCACAAACCAAGCCACAGCGAGAGGATGAAAGTGGGCACCACTGGGGGCCTCCTCCTAAAAGAGTGGAGGAGGTTAGTGGTAAAAAAAGGGATCCTGTACCGCAGCATCAGAGACTGCCATAAAGGGGTGGTGGAGCAACTAATACTACCAGAGAGGCTGCGTGAAACTGTCAAAACAGCCCTTCACAATGACTCAGGGCATCTGGGATTTGAGAGGACACTACAGATGATAAGGGAAAGATTTTACTGGCCAAGAATGTTTCAGGAGATCAAGGCTTGGTGCGAACAGTGTGAGAGGTGCTGTCTTAGGAAAACTCCCACGGTCAATGTCAGGGCTCCCTTTGTCAGTATCCATACCAGTGCCCCCATGGAACTGGTTTGTGTTGACTTCTTAAAGCTGGAGAAGTCCAAGGGTGGTATGGAGAATGTGCTCATTGTTACGGATCACTTTTCTCGTTACGCACAGGCCTACCCCACCAGGGACCAAAAGGCGGTCACAGTGGCCAGGGTCTTGTGGAGGAATTTCTTCTGCCGTTTCGGTTTCCCTGCTAAATTACACACAGATCAAGGCCGTAACTTTGAAAGTGCAATAGTGAAGGAGCTATGCAAGTGTATTGGGACCACTAAAACCCACACCACACCCTACCACCCCCAGGGCAACGGGACCACCAAAAGATTCAACCGTACCCTAATGAACATGCTGGGAACACTGGATCTGCATCTAAAGCCCCGGTGGCATGAGTATGTAGATTCAATGACACATGCATATAACTGCTCGCAACATGACTCCACTGGATATAGCCCATACTACCTTATGTTTGGTAGACACCCCAGGCTCCCAGTGGACCTCATCTTCGGGTCCACCACAACAACCCCGCCATGTGAATACAGCGAGTATGTCCAGGCCCTGCATGACACCCTGTCGCAGGCCTATGCCCTGGCTAATCAGACCTCTCTGCTGGCAAAAAGACAGCAGAAAAAGTATTATGACAAAAAGGCCAAGAGTGAAGAATTTAGTTCTGGGGATAGGGTCTTAGTCAAGGTCTGTCATGTGGAGGGGATGCAGAAGCTGGGAGATCGATGGGAGAGACAGCCATATGTTGTGGTAAAGAAGCAACCTGGTTTGCCTGTGTAAGTGGTGCGACGAGAGGATGGGGGAGCGGAGAGAGTGGTTCATAGGAACCTTTTGACGCAGTGTATGTTTCTCCCAGTGGAACGAGAGGAAGGAGTGATCATAGAAGGGAGCGAGTCAGATGGTGAGGCCTGTGGGGCAGGCATTGAATCAGAGGGTGAAGAGGAAACAAGGAGTGACAATTCAGAGGAGATGCTGGACAGAGCCCTAATTGGAACCCAAGATAAAGAGTAAGAGCAAATGGGCAAAGAGGAGGCTGACTTGTGGACAGAGGAATCAAGTAATGGAGAAGGAGTGCTTGTGACTGGTAGTGATGCCGCCCCCACTCAAGGGTCCAACCCCCCAAGAAGAAACCCGAGAAGGAACTGGCATCCCCCAACTAAACTCTCACTGGAAACCCAAGTGGTGAAATTGGAGCGTGACCACCAAAAGATAGAAAGAGGGAGAAAGTTGTGGTTGAAGGCCAGAAGTAAGAGGAGCAGCAGAGAACACGTAGAACCATACTGCATGCACCCCGATAACAGTTAGCTACCCACGCCTATCACACACATCAGGTGCTATTCAATCATTCACAACATGTTTTTTTTATTATTGTTGTCATAGATTACACCACCCTGGAGTTTTGGTTAATTAGATGGCTGGGACGCCATCAATTAAAGAAGGGGTGGATGTAAGGCGGTATATATATATATGGGTTGTCCACAAGGTGTCCCCATAACGCTATTGAATTAAAACAGATTCAAGTGCCTTTAGCGTTGTTTGGGCCTCGTCATGTACCGTAGCGTTGATATAGGAGTATTGCGTCATCTTTTCCTCAGTTCATGTTGTCAACGCTATAGGTAAGCCATGTTAATGGTAGTGGGGAAAATCAATGTAAAATATAGTTGTTGTTTTCGCACTAAAGATCAGTTAAGATATTTTGTGTTTTAAACTGTATAAGACCTAAATGCATATTAATAGAGAGTTGAAATGGTTTGTTTTTTTTCCTGTAAAATGTGATTAATGCATGGTGGATAATGTATGATAAAACAAGCAACACAAGCTTACTGTTGAATAGCATATGCATTGAAATATGTTATACTTTGCTGGTTTAAAACTTAAGTTGAGTTCATGTTGTCAACGCTATAGATGCCGTGCTGTGGAATAAACGGTCAAGCCACAATCCTGAACCACTCTGTGTTTGAGTCTCCGCTTTCTACCACCACCCACGAACATATAACACAACGCAGAGCAACGGAGGTGCTAGAGTCCAGTGAGCCTGTGGAGAGAGAGAAAAAGGGTTACAATGACATAGTTTGTCAAGATTAAATTTGTCCCGTTTAATTTAATCCATTCATAAACAATGACACGTGCGAGGGGCGTTGAGGTGCAGGCCAACAGGTTTTAAATTTACATTTAGCGACTTACATTGCATTCAAGATAACAATTTTCTAACACGTGTTCCCTGGGATTCGAACCCCCAACCTAGCGCTTGCTAATAAGTTAGCGTTTGCGATTGACGATGATGTGATAAGTATGCTATACAAACGTTGTAACTCGTTAAACGCTTGAGTTGATACTTCAACTTCTATAAAAGTCTTTTTAAACCCTAGTATCTATACTTCTACTTGAGTAATGAATGTGAATACGGTTATACATGAAGACTAAACTGATGCATTTTATAATAAATATACCTTGTACTCTAAAAATCAGCATTACTTTGTAAAATGTTATGTGTGACAGTTCAATAGCACCATGTTTGCACCTAATGCTCAAAATGTTTCTGCAGTTTGACTAAACCGATATTACAACTACAGTATTTTCCAGAATATAAATCACTTTTTTCATAGTCTGGCTGGTCCTGCGATTTATAATCAGGTGAGACTTAAAATTAATTTGACATGAACCAAGAGAAAACATTACCGTCTCCAGCCGCGAGAGGGCGCCCTATGCTGCTCAGTTCTCCTGTAGCCTACACTGAAAACAGAGCGCCCTCTCGCGGCTGTAGACGGTAATGTTTTCTCTTGGTTCTAAATAAATGTGACTTCTAGTCCAGCGGGACTTGTTTTTTTTCCTCATGACGTATTTTTGGACTGATGCGATTTATCCTTCGGTGCGAATTATAGTCCGAAAGATACGGTACACGTGATTGCTTCCCATCAGAAGTACTGCTAAACTGTTCTTCTAATGCAAATAAAACAGTTATGTCGTGTTCTGGATGTCAAATGCCTGGGATGCAACCCACTAGGGGGCCGCGGCCCACAGGTTGAAAACCACTGCTCTAAGGGAATAAAACGGAGTCACAACTGATGTTTCCAGATGTTTTATTGATGTTAAACTGATGCTGACAGTAGTTTAATCAAACAGGCCGAAGCCCATATCCTCATCAGACTCCTCAGACTCCTCTTTGGGAGCCTCCTCTTTGGCCGCAGGAGCTGCAGATTTCTCCACCGCAGCCGAAGCAACCGGAGCAGAGACAGCGAAAGCAGTGGGATCAGCCAGATAGGCCTTGACCTGCAGAGGACAGACACATGCTCTTAGCACCAGTGAAGAAAAACAGTATCTGAGATAAAGCGTCCACGTCAGGGCTGTTCATCCCAACAGATGCAGACTGATCGACAGAACTGAGCTCTACCTTCTCAGCCAATGGGAAGGAGTAGTCCGTTTCCACGGCGACAGAAAGGACCCTCTTGTATCCGTTGATGATGGAGTGAGGGATGGAGGCAAGCGTGGGGTATCCGATCTGCAGACACACACTGGCGATGTTCCTCACACCCTGAACAGAGAAGAGATGGACGAGTTACACAGACGGCAGGGAATAAACACTGAAGTGGGGATGACAATTAAAATGAACACCTAAAATAAAAAGTAATTTTACGTCGATTTAGACATTAGAATGTAGATCACGCAATTTCCATTAAACAGGTTTGATATTTTAAGATCGAAAACATTTCACTTTAAAATGAATGGGTGAAACTACAATGGAAAATGTTAAAGAAACAAGATTTTAAAAATTTACATTTAAGCTTTTTACATTATATTTAATGTATATTTCTGAATGAGAAATTTGAAAAATCTAACTGAAATGTTAAAACATGTTTACAGTATACATTAATAATTTATATACTAAATATAAACGTGTATTTTTAGTTTTTAATACAATATACACAAGTACATATATTAAAGTTTAGATTTATAAATAATTTTATAAACAAAGAAAAATAATTTTAATTAAAATGAAGTATATACTTAATTTTAAAATTCTTTAGCTTTATCAGATGTCTGAGACCAGCGTCCCTGTGAGCTGTGGGATGTAAACACACAGGGATAGAAGGAAACCGGTTTATGTGTGCAGGGGGAACGACAAACCAGCACTGACACAGCCGGCCCATAACTGATCCTGCATCTTCACAAATACAATCACCCGAGACGCATGACTGAGATCTAGCATCATCTTGAGCATCTTTCAGGTCAATGAGCAGCGTGAACCGCACTGACCTCCAGGAACCTCTTGTGCAGGGCGTCTTCAGTGATGTCCAGCACCTCGGGGCTGTAGACGCTGCCGTTATCATACACCTGCTGGATGATCAGCCCGAAAGAGAAGGGCGAGATGTTTAGCATGTTGAGCAGCGTGGCCTCGCTGGCGCCCACCTTGTCTCCAGGTTTGATCAGCTGAACATCGCTCTGTGGACACAACAGGACACTCGGTTTAGCATTATTCACATAAATTCAGACGTGTCTGAGACCAGCGTCCCTGTGAGCTGTGGGATGTAAACACACAGGGATAGAAGGAAACAGGTTTATTTGTGCAGGGGGAACGACAAACCAGCACTGACACAGCCGGCCCATAACTGATCCTGCAGACAGCAGCTGAGGCTCGAACGCTTAAACTTGAACGCGTGTTAACAGCTGAATTTCTGAATGTCTTCATTCATGGGAGGCCAAAATTGTAAATGAAAACCAGATTTGATTACCGTATTTTTCGGACTACAAGTCACACCTAAGTAGCATCAGAACAAAAATACGTAATGACGTGTTAAAAAAAAAAAAAACTGGACTAAGTCACATTTAGAACCAAGAAAAAAAAAACATTACAGTCTACAGCCACGAGAGGGCGCTCTATGCTGCTCCGTGTAAGCCACAGGAGAATACAGTAGTAGCCCATTCCTGCGACTCACCAGGATCTCAATGGTTCCTCTGGAGATCTTGGTGGTGATTCCCAAAGCCTGGAAGAAGGAGGTCTTCTCCGGACCGAGTCCGGTGTTCTGAGCCGGGACGGTCACCTCACACGGGGCGATGGCTCCAGCACGGGCAGCAGCGGGCACCTATCAGCACAGCACAACAACAGCTTCATAAAGAGATGCATTCACCCCCTGAAGAGCCGCAGACATTCAGTCGCTCAGTGACACTCACTTTGTTTGCCAGCAGCAGATCCCGGACCTCAGTCAGATCCTCCTTGGTGAAGACGAAGCCCACGTTCCCACGGATGTGAGGGAGCAGCCTAAAACACACGGGAGAAAATCAAACATTCACCTGGAATTATTAAAACTGATGTTTAGACATGTGTCTGATGCAGAATGTCTGAGACCAGCGTCCCTGTGAGCTGTGGGATGTAAACACACAGGGATAGAAGGAAACAGGTTTATGTGTGCAGGGGGAACGACAAACCAGCACTGACACAGCCGGCCCATAACTGATCCTGCATCTCTGGGTTAAACCGCATTTATAACGGCCTGATGAGTGACAGAAGGACTAATGCTTACAAGTTCCTTCTGATGAAGTCATGTGTTCACAAATCAGTTTTCAGGAATGTGTCAGATATAAGGAAATACATAACGGTCCCTCATCAAATTTGAATGGGTTTGAATTTGCATTAGCTTTAAATGTAAGTTTTACTGACAAAAGTAACATTCAAAAGATTCAAATTTCTGTAAAATCATGTGGAAAAAAGCAATTTACTAATGTTTTATAAAAGGGAGGGAGAAAACTGCATTTACCTAGAAAATCTGTACATTTTAAATAAAAAAAGTAGTGCATATAAATATAGTGGTAGTATGAATACATTCCAGATTCACTTCAAATTAAATGCAAAAAAATTAAATCTCAAGTTGCATTCATTGGCTTAAATGCACATTAATAATTTGTCAAATTTAATGACAAAAGTAGCACTCAAAAGTAGTTTAACTCATGTAAAATCTGCAAAAGGGAAAAATTCTAGCATTCCTTTTAATGTCAAAGAGCGTAAACGCTCTCAAATATTCTGTGGCTGTTCAGATTATGCAAAAAAAAATGAAAATGAGCTAAACTAACAGTTGTAATGTGGCTCCGATCCAGACAGGAATCATGTGTTTGAGGGGTTTTTCTGCTGATTGAGGGAGAATACAAGACTGTCAACTTAAAACAAAAATGCTACTAAAAGCCTAGCTTTGTCAAAAAGTGTGACTAACTCAAGCAAGAGACAATATTTTAGGAATCAGCAGATCAATATTAAAGCAGGGCGGTGTTATCACTTTATAAAGACTGCACTCTTTAAAGACTTGCTCTACCGTGGGTCATCATTGGGCCCAGCCGGACACCCACCTCTCCAGAGACGGGTTGTTCTCCAGGTGGCCACGGATGGCCTTCCTCATCATGGTGTTTTTGCCCATGAGCACGACGGCCTTGCCCCGCAGGGACAGACGAATGGTCTGCATCTGCTTGGAGCCGACATTGTCTGCGCCCACGATGAAACACTTGGGGAAGTCATCCAGCAGTTGCTGTAAACAAGGAGAAGTACATGTCAGAAACATAACCTGATGGAAACCATGATCTAACATCCGAGATCGAGCGTCACTACAGACAGGGAGAGCAGGAAAGAGTTAAGTACAGCAACCGGGGAAATCAGGCATTTAGAAATACTTATTTAACCATTTTAAATCTAATTCAGCTTAAAAAAAATATATATTTTTGTACTTCCTTTAAAATTACAAAGTTCCAAATTTTTAAAGTATATAAAATAAATTGATTATAAAAAATATAATTTATTCAAAGTAAAAAACTAATCATGAGGCAAGACTTCATTTCTAACAATATTTTAACAATTATAATTTTGAAATATCATGGATTTATTGAACCCCTCCTCCATAAACTCCAAACTAAATAAACATTAACCAATTTTTACATTTGATTCAACTAAAAGAAGAGTAGCGAGTTACAAGTATTTTTGATTCACTTTAAAATGTATTAAAAGGTCAAAAAAAGTTAGAGAAGGGGGAAATCATGCATTTAAATTTTTTTTTTACTACATATAGTATAAAGTTTAATCCTGCAAGGACTAAAGCACTTATTGAACATTAAAATTAAAAAAGCGGTCAACCTAGAAATGTAGCTACTTTTAAATAACTAAGACTAAACTTCTTGAATCAAGTGATAAATGAAACAATCAACACTTTGGATGGGCATCCTGAAAGGAGAAAGATCAGCTCAACCGGATGGGTTCATAACTCATGTCTGAGACCAGCGTCCCTGTGAGTCGTGGGATTCAGACAGACAGGGATAGAAGGAAACAGGTTTATTTGAGCAGGGGGAACGACCGGCCAGCACTGACACAGCTGGACTGTAGATGACCTGCTGAAACTCTTATAAAATCACAGAAAACTCACGATGATCTTCAGGAAATAGTTGGACTTCCACGTGGTCCTGTCTTCCCTGGGCATCTTGACAGTGCTTCCAAGGATCGGTGAAAAGCCGGTTTAAAGACAAGACTGAAAAATCTGGGAAAAAAAAAAATCACATGACATTTAGACATGCATTTTGTCACCTTGGAGCAGTTTCGAGATAGAAAAGGTCATCTTGGACTAGCTCTATTAGACAAGTCTTTCTTTTTAGAAGATCTACTGGTAAGCCATTCAATTAAAGTTTATTTGCATAGCGCTTTTTACAATACAAATCGTTATAAAAAGCAACTTTACAGAAAATTATGTTTCTACAATATTTAGTAATAGCTTAGTAGTAGTAACTGTCAGTTTGTGCACGTAAGACAGGAATTTTAGAAAAATTAATACAAGATGTAGTCAGCCAGACGGTGAACATAATATAATAATTATATGATGCGTTCACACTTGTAGCAATATTTGTTAGTTCCGTTTGTTGATTCAGGGTTATTCAGCCATGCATTACACATACACAAAATAGCTAAATTATTAATAAGACACATTTTATGCCAAAGTCAAAGAGTTCTACCTTGAAACATTTTAAGAGCATATACATGAAACAATAGTGCTTTAATTATCATCTGATGGTCTTAATTTGGAGAGGTGTCTGAGACCAGCGTCCCTGTGAGTCGTAGGATTCAGACAGACAGGGATAGAAGGAAACGGTTTTATTTTAGCAGGGGGAACGACCGGCCAGCACTGACACAGCTGGACTGTAGATGACCTGCTGTAATAATCTCGACACATATTGCACACAATATAACATACACCGTCATATAACAGCTAATAAAACATGAAAACACGTGGCGCGCAGGCCTATGCTAATAGGCTAATGCTAACTTCTTCCTCAAACTACTATTTTTATGCACCGATTGGGTGCTAATGAGGTTCACTAGCGATTCTTCACACATTCATGACTTCTGAAGAACTCGTGCGGTCAGAAATATCGTGTAAAACACGGAAAGTCGCACAAGACGACAACACCTCACCTTACGGTCTGGACGCTTGAAAGAAAGAGAGTACGGAAGTAAGCGGCGCGGTATTAGTACCGGTCGAACATCCAATCAGAATCGCGAGGAGGAGGCGTGTCTATGCGCTGATTGGTCAACAGCCACGTCTATCACTCAGCAGTTCATTTACGGTATATTCACCACAGCGCCAAATGCAAAAAGGATGTATACAATTTTTTCCTCCTTCCCTTTTTCTGTATGTTCTTTTGATGCTTTTATAAATGTAATTAATAATAGCTGAAAAAACTGTGATCATTGTGTTACTGTTTTTGTTATGCAATAAAAAAACAGTGTGCACACATGCGAAGAATAATTCATTATTATATTATATTGTAATTATAATTTAGTGTTCAGTTTATCCGTGCGCTCAAACTCCACAAAACGTTATTTAATAATATCGCATGTTTTCGCATTTTCGCAAGTGACCAATCAGCTGCGACATCTGCACAATGACGTGTTCATCAGTGAGAGTACAGTATGTCATGCTAATGCCTTGTTTTGGACGTGTACCTTTCTGGAAATGTATTATGATAATATTAAAAAAAATTGGACGTAGTTATAACATATTTTGGACGCAGTACAACAGTGTTAAAGGGTTATTCCACCCTAAAATGAATGTTTTCTAATGAATCACTTACCCCCATGTCGTTCCAAACCCACAAAAGCTTAGTTTGTCTTCAGAAAACAATTTAAGATATTTTGGATGAAAACCGGGAGGCTTGTAACTTACTGTCAAGGTCCATAAAAGTATGAAAGACATCATCAGAACAGTCCATCTGCTATCAGTGGTTCAACCGTAACGTTATGAAGTGACAAGAATAGTTTTTGTAAGCGAAGAAAATATAAATAATGACTTTATTCAACAATTTGTCTATCCAAATCACTGTGGAGCCCTTTGGAGAACTCAATTTCTTTGAGTTTTCAGTGCAAATATTTACTCATCCTTAAAACAAGATACATTTACTTCAGAAGCAAAATAAAGATATCAAGTCTGGTTTTCATGCCCGAAACAAGAACAAATTTCTCTCATTGGGTAATGAAAACTTTCCCCTTTGAATTAAGTAGATTTCTTTTTTACTCCACTAGAAGATTTTTGTTCTAGATTTAACCATAAATTGACTTATTTTTGATTAATTTATTAAAAAACAAGACTTATGTCATTTTGCTTCTGAAATGTATCTTGATTTATTAATCTTTTAGACATTTGGACTAAAACCAAGACAGAAACATAGAGGTTGAACATTTGTGCAGTGTGAGAAGTACACTATGAAAAGTTATTTGATATTCTGGTGTTTAGGGGCAGATTCTATTGTATTCAAGCTACTCTAAAATAATTTTATTGAAAACTAATGGAGATTTGTTGAAAACGATAAGACTTTATAGAATTATGTATTATGTTCCAATAATCGTTTTCCTTAAATGTTCTTAACTTGGTTTAAAAAGGTCTGAAAATGTAACTTCATAAAACCTGTGCCCATATTACAATAATAAAACATAATCCTGATATAATAATAATCAGCCAAGGAGTGAATATCATTTAGTAAGTCACATACAGTGACACTTAAATATTAAATACTTTTGGTAATGTTGTAACCTGATGATCATTTGAAACATATTTACTCGTTTTATTTTGTTTTTAAAACCTTGAAAATCATATACTTTCAACTTATTCCCAGGTTCAGATAAAAAGCTGGATACTCAGATGCTTATTAGAAACATAGAGAATACAAACACCACAAAGAGGATTGTGCAAATATATTTATTAGCATTTGTGTTCCATTACAGAAGTTAACGAGTTGTGTCTTCGGATTTCTTAAGTCGGTGAAGTTTAAGACGTGACACACACACACACACACTGCTGCAGGCGTCACGTGACAGCGACAGCAGCAGAATGTGGAACAGAAACAAAAACAATCATTAGGGAAAAGGGCAGAACAGACATTTGGACCAAGATCCGGTTTCACTTATCCATCTCCAGTATGTGCCGCCTGAATCTGTAACGCATAATAATACATTAAAAATTAATATTCAAAATAAAATAAAAAGGCAGGAATGCACATGAAAACTGAATGGGTGTTGGTGCACAAAGACGGTGGAGGAGGACGTGTCTAGACAATAACATGCACGCGCATTACCCTCACTTCAATGCATTCTCCTCAGGAGGTACAGCTCTTGGTTCTCCTGCGTTTGAGTTCACTGTTCAGCAGTTTTTCAGCTATTTTTCTCTCGTGTCCGGCCGGAGAGTGGCGATTAGTGTTCAGCTCGATCTCCTTCTTACTTCTGCCTTTTCCTCCAGCGTGGCAGGAATATTCCTCCAGGTTATAATAGTCATACTCATCGTAATGCGCTTCTTCGAACGACACAAATCTGTCGATGTCGGTGGCCATGATGTGATTATAACAAGTCTCTCTGCAACACGAGCTCTTCCTGCTAGTCTCTTCTGTGAGTAAACAACGCCGCTGTCACGCGGTTTTCTGAAACACGAACGTCACGTGGGTTTCAGGGGCGCTCGGTGATTGGCGGAGAGTTCCAGCGTGCTTGTGATTGGCTGCGGTTTGGTGCTGTTCGATCATTTAAAACACTCTGATTGGCTGACAGTTTTTAACCTTGGGTCCATGAAGAACAAAGCCCACTTCCGCATTTTCCTTTATTTATTTACACAAGAACATGTAACAATAACATTTAAAAATATTATTTTTGATTACAAAAAGAAAAAAAGAAATCGGAAAAAGTATCATCGCTTTCCAGTGCAGACTTGCAATTCAGTATGAAATAAACAAAATTAGTTTGCTTCGCAACTAACGTTATTTCATATTGAATGCATTGACATGAATCCTGACTTTATTTTATATATCTAAATATAAATATGTAAAAGTATATATAAGTATAATTCCTACCATCAACAGCGTTTGCTTTTTAAAGCTAGTTTGCTTTTGCAGCGTTTCCATCCAATGGCAAAAAACTTCTAAAGTTTATATAATAATGCATATTCTGTTTATGATTGCTGATTTATACCTGAGACCAAACAAAACACACTTTTTTATATGACACAGACCACATGGTTACATACAGTTGGTTTCCAGCATACAGTAACACAATAACACCCATTTCCATGCTGTATCTCCAATCTGTTTGCATATATATTTGAAGTATATCTGTAGCAATGATTTGTCACAACATGTTTGGCATTCTTGGTTAAAGACGTGTTTCTTTCACAAATGACAACAGACAACTCAGAAGACTGAAGGAGCATGTATCATATAAAATGCAAGCAGTTTCACTTTAACATTATTTACACCAACATTATGTACATATGTCATCTGAATTAAAGTAGCATTTCAAACTGTTGCATAATATAAAATACAACATACAACACAATTGCACTTGCATGCAATACAAACAATGGATTTCACATTTAAGATTCAGACATTTCTTTATGCAAGCAGACATATTATACATGCACACACACACACACACACACACACACACACACACGGGTCAAAGACATTAAGATGTCCACATCAAAAGAAATTTCAGTGACTTTATATCCAATAGAAAGCACATTAAATGTAAGTAAAGTGTCTACTTTAAAGGTATCTAGTTTTTGGAGAATAAAATGTCAAAATTTGGTTGAAATAATGTCAAATTGTCAAATTTTATGTTTAAATTCAAACATGCTCATTCTGATGTGTACATATTAAATTATATAAAAGAATAAGGAAGCATACGGTGTTTTACATGAGTTAAAAATTATTACGGACAAATGGGAAAAACCTAGGATAGTGGCAAATTTTTACAAATGTAAAATTACGACTAATTAGTGTTTGGGGTAGAAGTAATTAGTCTTTTAATATGTTGTAAAAAAATTATTTTGTAAATATGCCTGACTGAATGACATTTTAGTGGGTTTCTTATGTGTGATGCTTATGATGTATATTTTTTGCTCAGAAAAACAAAAACAAAATTGCAATTAAATTAATACATTTTATGATTAAACCCTTTTTCGTCTTTAACTCCTATATACATTTATTTGATCAAAATACAGTAAGAACAGTTCAATTCTGAAATATTACAATATAAAATAACTGTTTTCTATGTAAATATATTAAATGTCATTTATTCCTGTGATGCAAAGCAACAAATTGGCAGTGGAAAAAAAAAACTAATTTTACTCAATTTAAAAAAGAACTGCCACACATTTGTTACAGTTGGGTGTTTGCTAGCCTAGAAATAAAGCGCTCGAGGAGGGTCTTGATCAAATGAGGAGTTTACTGAACATCGAAGGAGATAACAGACAATATACAACACATTAACATTGTTAGGTTAGGACGGTTAACATCATTACATCAGGTTAATCACGGACGAACAAGAACTAAACAGACAGGGTATTTAAGCACACAGGAGGTAATGAGGGAACTGGAGACAGGTGGGGATCAATCAATTAACAAAACAAGAAAAGGAAGATGACCAAATAAGGGAACAGAAAGTCCATGAACGTAACAACATTAAAATAAACAAGAAATAACAAAGAAAAAAAATATATATATATATATTTATATATATATATATATATATATATATATATATATATTTGTATAATAATTTCTAACATGTTTTTGGACATATGATTATCTTATTGCTTTCCTTACTTATTGTTTTTGCTTATTATTGTATTAGTTTAACGCAGTGGTTCCCAACCTTTTTCAACTCGCGGCCCACACAACCAAACACATATGTTTAGGTGGCCCACTGCAATAAACAAAATAAATAAATAAATAAATAAAATAAAATTGACCCCGCTATTGTTGGGTTAATAACTTATCACTCAGAAGCTAGACTGTTAAAGGTGCTCTAAGCGATGCCGGGAGTCGTAACTTCTTGTTGACGTTCAAATTGTTGTCAAACAAAACGGAGGCTAGCTAGACCCTCCCTCCTCCTCATCCGTGCACTAACCCCCCAAACCCCACCCCCAAATCTTTCTTGTCGGTTATTGGCTGGAACAGTTTGTTATGTTTTGTGGTGTGGGTGAGCCAAGTTTGTTTTTCTTGTTGTTTGTGGAGCCTGTGGTGTCTAGAGAGACCCCGTTTTTTTACAGTGTGTTCAGGGGACAAGCAGCTAGCGGATAGTGAGGAGATGTTTGCTGTGACAAAAAATGTTTTGGCCTAAAAAATGTGTGACATCACTTAGAGCACCTTTAACTGTATTTAGCTATTGAATGAACTAGGGCTGTGCGATATGAAAAAAAAATCTATCGCAATTTCTTTGATAAATTTTGCGATTTCAATTTAAGTCAAAATAATCACTATAGTAAAGGTCTAACAAAATTTATGGCAAAAAATATATAAATAAATAAATCCCGTGTCCATGGACTTTTTTTTCTTTTTTGCCATGCATTGTTCATAGAGCTCATTAATTGTAGCGGTGCCTCAGGTGTTGAAATAGATTTGTTATACATTATACAGGTTCACGCATACTCCGTTTGCAGTGCGTATACAGTATGTGTAAGCAGTGCAGAAGCAGCAGCGAGAGAGCGTTATTGTAACGCGAAAGCACATTAAAATAATGTTCTTGCTCAGATACACGCTGCTCTCGCATGTCTCCTCTCACTTAAACTGCGTCCTGTGCACTCACAACTCTCTCTATGCTCATGTGTTAGATATTAATTATTTTCGTACGTTTTTATCTCTAGCCTTTTACCGCACGCAGTGTGAACGATCTGATCCGTTACTATGGGCTCGGAAAAAAGGCGCATCACAGACAGTGTGTGAACCTGGAGTTAGGCATATGCCCAGTCTGTTCTGTTCTCGCGCTAGGGGAGTTGCATTCTGATTGGATCGGATAGCATACTGCGGGAGGTCAGGGCCGCGGAAAATCATGCTATAAATTTAGAAATCGCGCACGCTCAAAGCGTGATTTTATGATGATTTCTATTAATTGCACAGCCCTGGAATGAACTGGCAAATAACCGAAAATAACTCGGGCTGGCACCGCTCAGCAAAACGGGAAAACCAGATCCAGGCAGAGCTCGGCAGCGGGTAGACAGTCAGCGGAGCAAGTAGTCAGGAGGAAACACAACAGCCATTTATGCATGTTTGAATTTGTTGTTTTGTAGCATATGCAGCAAAAATATTAATTGGTGGTTTATTCTTAAACCAATCAGCAAGCTCGAATAGTGGAAGCATAGTTACAGTTTAATATTTATTTTTTTTGTTATTTAATTATATATATGAAATTATTTATGTTATGACTTAGACATTTTTACATATATTAACAAAATTATTATTTTGCAATACCATCCCGACCCGCGAACCACAGGTTGAAAACCACTGGTTTAACGTATTATTATCGCTGGGGATTACCAGTGCTATTTTATTTATTTTTTTATTTTTTTATTTTTTGGGAGATGTTGAAGCCTCAGTAAGGGATAAAACTTTTACCTTTTATTTAAAATACCCAGTTTCTCCAAAGATTAAGGAGAAACATTACGGAATTATGTTTAGTATTTACCCTGTTTGTGATTTTATACAGAAAATATTTGATTTTGAGGTAGACCTGTGCGGCTTCTGTTCTGCTTTTCCTGAAACACTTTATCACCAATTATTTTATTGTGAAGTTAATTCTAAACTCTGGTTTGATATCCATAGTTGGTTATCCGTAAAAGTTTGTTTGCAAGATGACCTCTTTTTTTAATTGTGATATTGTCACCTTTGTTTTACTGCTAAACATCATGTTCATACAAGCAAATGGAAAAATGTATAAGCCCTCCTTTAATATATTTCTTTGTGAGGCCTGTGAAAATGTTTCAGAGCAAGTACTTTAAAAAAACTAAATAGAAATCTAAAACTCTTTAGCTGCATCCCAAATGACGCACATGCACTACTCATGCACTATATGAACTCAACCATATATAGTATTTCTTTCATAATCGGTGTCTGTTGTGATAGTCTGCATAAATAAATAAATAAATAAATAAATGTTATAAAAGGAAAATAATAAATAAATGATGTGATAAAACAAAAATAGTTCATTTGAAATGTAATCCTGAATTATATTTTAAATTACGTTTTTTCCCTTTATGTATTTATTTTAAAAAAATCGCCCACTTCAACCAATCACCGGCGTCAGCCACGCCCCGGTGTTGTGACACGTCTCGAAGCCTTTCCACGCCGCGCGCACGCCCAACGGTCGAGGCAGGGGAGGCCGCGCGCGCTTGAGCAAAGGCCGGGAAAATAATGGCGGCGCCCGTCTTGCGAGTGTCCACCCCTCGCTGGGAGCGGATAGTGCGGCTACTCGTGTGTTTCTCAGGAATCCTGTTATCCCTGTACGCTTTCCACGTGGAGAGGGAAAAGACCCGCGACGCCAACTACCGCGCAATGTGTGACTTGAGCAGCTCCATCAGCTGCTCCAAAGTCTTCACGTCCAGGTGAGAGAGCGAGTCTCATAACCTAGCGAGTTCCCTAACTAGACAGCGAAGACACTAGGACTCAAGAACCTAGACACAGCTGTCAAAGACGCGTTCGAGCTCTCTAAAACAGCGTTCTGACCCCTTCTGAACGCTTTAGCACATTTCGTGATCGTTCTAAGATTTAAATTTGCCCTTGATGACCAGAAAGTGCTGTCTAGAACTCCCAATCTCTTGACACACAGCGGGAAAATCGCTTCGGGCCGCTGACTGGCTGAACATCTAATAAAATAACACACCCGTCTCACATTTATAGTCTGTTCTCATAGCGTCTCTTGGTTTGACACAAATGTACACATAAATATGAATGAAATAACGTAATTCTAAAGCTGTTTATGAATGTGGCTTTTGTCTTGTGGGGAAAAGCACAGTGCGATAGCAGCTAATGCTAACACTGCTAATGAGTGAATGAGCTCTTTATCAGTCGAATACTACTAATAATGCACTCATAACTTCATAAACGTTTATTTTCTAATCTCCTGGACTGGAGTGTGGTCTCGACGTGAAATCAGAGCCACTCATTTATTAGCAGTAGTCACAGTAGTTTCATGCCTGTGAGAGTTTTCTTCATGTTTTGTGTATGAAGTTTTCCAAGCCCTTTTAAATGCAGGAGTTTAATCGTCTATTGATGTTTAAGTATGAGAAGTGAGCTGAAGAAGGGTTTGATCAGGGTTCAACTTTGTTTTAGTAACCTTTGAAATCAGTGTCATTGATTTGAGACGTCAGTTCCTGATTTTATCACTAAAGGATCCACCCTTAAACATCACCAAACCATTAAACAAGTCATTCAGCAATTATTTTTAGTGCTCAAATTATCCTGGTAATATTTAGTTAATACTTAGAATGTATTAATATTACATGTGTGTATATATATATATATATATATATATATATATATATATATATATATATATATATATATATATACACACACACACACTTAATATTGATTTAAATATATATAGTTACTGAATATATTAAGTTTAGTGTAATTCATAATTAATATAGTGCATACATGTATATATTATGTTCACAAAATATTAACAAATGTATGTTTAGTAAATGTGTAGTTTATATATATATATATATATATATATATATATATATATATATATATACACGCATGCATTTTTCATATATTTATATGTACACTAAATATATAAAATATATATTTTTTACTTGTTATACACTATATTACTGTATTTCGTTGACTTGTAACCACATGTGCAATGAATAAAGTTGAATCTAATATTAACTTCAGTGTGTGGAATATATACACTAAATGTTAATTTAATTGTATATAAATAGTGCATGTCTTCAGTTAATTTAGTGTGTGTATATATATATATATATATAATATAGAAAACGTGTAGCTAATACTTAATATATAAATATATATAATTTTATTTTCATATATTTAGTGTATATAAAAATACATATGTATATATAAATATTTACTATATATGAATATTTAGAAATGCATGTTATTTTTTATATATTTTAAATATAAAGGAAATATTTTAGAAATATATATATATATATATATATATATATATATATATTTTTTTTTTTTTATACACTGTATATTAACACATACACTTGTATATAATCAATAATATAAAATAATGTAAATTTGCAGTTTAAAGTGGTCATATGATGCTTTTTTTTTAAGAACATTATTTGGTGTAACAAAATATGTTGACATGCTTTAATGTTCAAAAGACACATTATTGTTCAAGTACTGTACATTATTGTAGGTCCTCTATGCCCGCCTCTCTCTCAAACCTGTAGTTGTCTACAAAGCTCCTCCTGACAAGAGCAGTCTGCTCTGATTGGCCAACTGACCCAGTGCATTGTGATTGGCAGAACACTGCAAGCTTTCTTTGGGAATGTAACGCCCCTTTCCATAATCACAAGCTTCATCTTTCAAAATAAATGTATAGACCGTTAATAATGTCCTCAGTTTTACCATCAGTTCAAGCTGAAAGAGGAACAGAGTAGCTTTCTCTCTCTCTCTCTCTCTCTCTCTCTCTCTCTCTCTCTCTCTCTCTCTCTCTCTCTCTCTCTCTCTCTCTCTCTCTCTCTCTCTCTCTCTCTCTCTCTCTCTCTCTCTCTCTCTCTCTCTCTCTCTCTCTCTCTCTCTCTCTCTCTCTCTCTCTCTCTCTCTCACACACACACACACACGCGAACACACACACGCGAACACACACACATGATGCACAGATAAATGGAGAACAAATCACATGCTTACTGAGATCATATCAGCATAGATCAGCTGTTCTAAGGAAAGATTTTTGATATTTTTATTTGATTTGTATTTTTATTGAGATGACATGATCCAGATGGTTGTCTTACAGATCTGATATTAATATCTGCCACATAATCTGTGAATCTGTAGATGTGCCCACTCAACTTGAAATAGGCTAAACAGTTCAGCGTCATGCATCACACTCACTTATGATATTACAGTCACGTAGATAAAAAGGCTTTGTGTTGGCATGTTTGAGTCTGTCGAATTACTTCAGATAGCTTCTGATTGTGTTGTTTGCTCACAGCAGGCAAAAGCAGGGAAAACAACCAAACTAAACTCCAGCCGGGTGAAGGTTTTCAGGAGCGTTACATAATCAGGCTTAGGGGCTGGCTCTTAAAGGGAACCAACTTTTAAAAGAACCGACTTCAGATAATCAGGCAACCTGAGCTGATCAAGATCTTTTGCTATTCGTTTTGTTGTTATTCATTTGCAAATGTTCACTCCATTGGGAAAATGCACAATACTGCTCATTGAGTTTTGACTGTGCTGATGTCTAAAGGTTTGTGAAAGATTTTTCTGAGTGTGGGTTAGAGACGTTTTGTGCTGTAAAACAAAAGAAAATTGAATCTCAATGACTGGAGTTGCCAGACAAACCAAAGACAGAGTCAAAATCAATGCCAGCTTCTATAGCTGTACGTACGTAGCTTGTTTGATACATTTTCATAAGAGTAAACTGTAGTATTTAAAGATTAATCAGAGTGCAGAAAGCTTGAAAAATGCATACATGCCCACACTAAATCATAGAAGAAAACAGTATTATTTTGGTGCATGTATACTGAAAGTCCTTCTGTCACACCTGTTGATGTAGAAACCAAAAATAGAGTGATTTTAGCATTAAGAAATAGTTTAAAACCAAAATTCTTTGTTAGGAACTACATTACCCATAATCCTGCACAGAGATCCACCAATCAGAGCCATCGCTGTTACTGTGGCAATGAAAATCACTTTTAAAAAGCTTGTCAGTGACCATCCAATCCCATGAAGCATAGCAAGCGTTTGAGTCACTATAATCTCCCAAACGAGTTATATGCATACTGATTTTATGCCATATATTTGTTTTTATATCGCATTGTTTCCGATTTTATTGTTTCACATCAATAGTTTCATATTGTACAGTTGTTCAGTGTGTGGTTTAATAACACATTAGCTAACCTTTTCAATCTAGTATGCATACTTTGTTTTCTAATCAAGCATTGTTCTGTGGTGATTCATCTCTGAGCTGGTTGGTTTGGTTGAAGGCTAGTTATTGAGGATCTGTTGAAGAGAGTGAACAAGGAAACATTATTGTTCCAGTTATTCTCCCACGGTCTTTTAACTGTTTTTTTATATGTTGTGCATACCTTATGTCTCATGAGATGTTTCTCATTAAATTGGAGACTATATGCTGCATGTCTAGTTTGCAGACTTCACTTGCTAGTAGGGGTGTAACGGTACGCAATAATCACGGTTCGGTACGTACCTCGGTTTTAAAGTCAAGGTTCGGTTCATTTACGGTACAGTAAGGGAAAGAAATGCAAACATTAAACTGCAGGTTGTTCATTACTATAAACTTTAAACTGTTTTTTTTTTTAAACAATTTGTTTACATTAAATACTTTTTATTAAAATATATAAAAATTAGAGAATAAAAAATAAAATACTAGAATAAGAAATAAAATACTGCTGCAAAGTTCTCCACCAAATAAAATACTCTCAGTCTCAAGCCCATATCATATAATAAAATATAATGAAAAATATAAATAATTAACTATGATTACAGTGCAGCATTACCAATCCCAGCTTGTAGGCCTGCTCATATTTAAAAAATATATATAACTTTTCCAAAGTGTAAAGTGCAGCATCAACAGTTTCAGTTTTTAGACCTGCTCAGATTTCGTTATTGCGTTGGACCGATCGGAATTAAGAGCAAAGGTCTGTTTAAATGCCGACGGGAGCTGCGTTTGAATTACAACCGTTTTTTTCCTAGTTGTAGTGATGTTCACACTCTCGTGATGCCTTTTGAAAACCTTAGGCCGGTGACACACTGGCATATTGCACCTGTCAAACACTGTCAATACTGTTGACGTTGTCTTTTATCAGTAAGCTTTATATTTATGCTCAACATGAAGTATAGATATTGTTGTCGTAAAGACAAGATCCTGGTCTGTCGGCGGCCTCCCTCTATGTCACCTACAGTAGCAGCAGTGCGTCAGCGCCGCGTCAGGCATGATTCTGGTGTGTAAAGACACAGAAAACGCGAGGCAGCCGTCACACAACTGACACGCAGCAGAAACGCCACGCTCACGCCACGCAGCAGTGTGTCACCGGCCTCAGAATCAGCTGCAGGGCGGGATTTGCGCTGAACGCGGAGACTTCCGCTACTTAATATGTTCGTTTGGAAACACGAAAATGTATATGTTCCGCAAACAAAATACTGCATTCGGTCATTCGGTACACACGTGCACCGTACCGAAAGCCCTGTACCGAAACGGTCCGGTACGAATACACGTACCGTTACACCCCTACTTGCTAGTAATCGTGATTCCTCATGTTTTTGTCGTGTTGGATACACTACATTCTTGAAAATAACAAAAAGGTTTTTCACAGCAACATCATAGAAGAACCATTTTGGGTTCCCTAAATAAGATTTTTTTTTTTTTTAATTTCGTTGCATAAAGAACATTTTAATAAAATAAAGAAAATTTTTCCGCTATAAAGAACCTTGCTGAAAGTTTCCACGGATGTCAAAGTTTCTGTCACCGTGTCAGTTTGGCATTCAAAAGTCAAAAAAGCTTTAATATGAATGCTCAGTGGAGTGATAATGCATACTAAAAACTAGGGATGTATGATTAGTTATTAACCAATATAAAAAATAAAAAAAAAATACCGATATACATTTCTTTTTCAATTCTTTCCTGTACAGAAATGATAAACAAATGGTTTTTAATTTTGGTTAGTTTTGAGCAAAAAACGTTATTGTTAGTTAGAACTAATAAACATTATAAAAGTTATTTTTTTAATGAGAGTACATTGAAAGAGGCTGTGTGCTTGCAGGTTTGAGTCTACTGAATTGCTTCAGCGAGCTTCACTGAAAGCTTATTGAAAATAACTATCTTTTGAAAATATAAATATCAGCGTTTTTTCCCCCTTCAGACAGGTGCAGTTGAAACCTTAACATTTAAATATGTGGATTTAACATTAATCTATGATCTAAAGCAAAAAAAAATCTAAAAATCTTTAAGAGCTCCTTGTATTTATTCATAATCCATTTGAAAAAACATATTACACAATAATTAATAAATCTGTATATATTAAATATTTTAACTTACAAGTGTCTTTTATACATTTTTATTAATGTAAGCTATAGCTTCTGACCTTTTATGACATCAACTACTGCTCTATTTATTCAGAAACACAAATCTCTTGATGTAATTTGTGTATTTTACTTTAATTTCATTACAAGTAGGCCAACAGCGCCCCCTAAATTAATGAAACACTTTACCAGATGGCCATTAGGACCCTTGGGAGGCAATGTTTTGCTGCTGTTGCATGCGCTAGTGATCGTTGACTATGGATACATCATTCTGTTCATGCATTCTCCAATTCAATGCTGCAATCCAAAACAGTGAATCAAACCAGAAAGAATCGAATTTCTAAACCGAAACCATTTCATGAGGAATAATTGGACATATGGTGGAGATCGGGCTTGACCTCGAGTGTTGGGCAGCGTTAGGTCTTTGACGAATCCATTGGCAGGAAGTTGTGAAATGGAAGCTACATACCTTTTTCCTCTTCAGGGATAGTTAATAGAAAAAGTTTCAGGCTTTTCAAACACTTACATGCTGATTTTGGTATTCAGAATCCAGTCGTGCGTTCAAAGTCACACAAAACATTATAAATGGTGCTGCAATGGATTAAGTCTTTAGCCAATTTTCAAAATTGTCCATTTTACTTCTTAATGCTAAAACCAGTTGTTTGGTGATTGTCAGCCAAAACAAAGCCCCCTCCCAAAAATACAATATGATTTTCCAGCCTTTTAAGATACTTTTGTTTTGGACAATGCATTGTGAGCTCAACCAATGGGGGGAAAAAATGGAGAAATGTTGGTTATATTGTCTTAATGCTGAAAAATATCAAACGTTATTGTAATTAACATGCATGATTTTATCTAATTGGCTAATTATGTGTGCTTGTATGTACTTATGCTGGAATTGGATGTGACTGGTAACCACCACATTTATCCTTTATTAGTATAATTTCAATCAATTTGGGTCAGAAATCTCCATTCGCACTGGTAAAAGGAAACTGCTTTTTATATTCTGCGGTCTTGATCATTGTATGGTTTGATTTAGGCCAATTATTCTGTAATAATGTGCTTGTATTCCCTCGAGAAACCCGGAGCGCTCACACATGATATCAGTGTTTATTTTTAGTTCCCATCTCATGTTCTGCTTCTTTACTGGTTCTCTCTGTTTGTGTTTTCATATTTCCTGTAGATGGGGTCGAGGATTTGGACTGTTGGGTACCATTTTTGGGAAGGACAGTGCAGTAAACCAGCCAAACAGTGTCTATGGAATCTTGTTTTATATCTTTCAACTGTTACTAGGTAAGAACAGCATCATGTGCTGATAATGACGGTTTAACATCAGCAGGTACTTTCTAGGGATGAACCAGTATAGAAAGTATGGCAGATATAACTTAAATGTTGATTTATGGCCAAAGTGTCATCGCGTGTGGATCGTTTTATGATCGTCTGTTTTGCATCAACTTCCATTTTATTTCCACTTGTTATCTTCTCAACTGCATGATTTTCTGTATTGTTGCAAGATGTGAACGGTATTATCTACAAAAATATATCAGCTATGCATTAAAAGTTGGATATATTTAGTACATCCAAGTTTACCTACATACAGTTTACCCACATAAAGCAATATATACTATATGTGACCCTGGACCACAAAACCAGTCATAAGGATACATTTCTCAAAATTAAGATTTATACATCATCTGAAAGCTGATAAATAATCTTTCCATTGATGCATGGTTTGTTAGGATCAGACAATATTTGGCTGAGGTACAACTATTTGAAAATCTGTAATCTGAAGGTGCAAAAATAAAAAATAAAAAAACGAAATATTGAGAAAATCATCTTTCTTTCTTTCTTTCTTTCTTTCTTTCTTTCTTTCTTTCTTTCTTTCTTTCTTTCTTTCTTTCTTTCTTTCTTTCTTTCCTTTTATTTCGAACAACAACCAGTAAAATAAGAAAAATAAAGTAAAAAATGAACATACAACCATTGTATTACCACATAAACGCAATATCAAAAAAATAAAAAAAATATTTTTTTTTTACATGTGTTCGAAAAGGAGTGGGATGAAGCAAAAAGCTTGTTATTTTCTCACCCCTTATATAACCATACAAAATTCCATCATATATGAATTATCCCACCACATACAACATATCCTTATTGAACAACAACCATTAAACAAATAAAATAAATAAATAAAAAAATAAGAAAAAATATCTTTAATCACTTTTAACCCACCCTCATTATTCTTGTTCCACCTCATAACCTTTTAGTTACTCGATTTTATACAACTTTTTAAACTGTTTAAAGTTTGTACAGTATTTTAACACTTGTTCCAACTTATTCCACAACCTCACCCCACATATAGTGATGCACATACTTTTCAGAGTAGTTCTTATTCTGAGCTTTTTAAAGTTTTTAGGCGGCATGACATCGTTTTCTCCACAGCAACAACAAACAATTCAACCTTGCAATAAATGCCTCCCACGAAGCGTCAGTAAAGTATCTGTCTGAAGTATTCCTTCCACACGTTCAAATTTCTTTAAAGTTGTCCAGATGAAGTTCTGAGCAATGCATATTACTACTCAAAAATTAAGTTTTGATATATTTACAGTAGGAAATGTACTTAATATCCTAATGATTTTTGGCATAAAAGAAAAATTCATAATTTTGCCCCATACAATGTATTTTTTGGTTATTACTACAAATATACCCCAGAGACTTAAGACTGCTTTTGTGCTCCAGAGTCACATATAGCAAATCTCTGTTGTGTGTCGCAAAATATAAACTCTTTTATTGACCAGCTATAATCTGCTAAATGAGACGATAAGCCATGAAGATATTATTTAATGTAAACATAAAAGTTATTTCTACACAACTGCTTTGAGACAATTTGTATTGTGAATATACAAATAAATTTTACTCCGTAATTATGAAAACAAGATAACCGAGATAAAATGATTGTTGTTTCGATTCAAGATGATTGGCATGTTCAATTCCTTTTAGGTTTGATTTGGGTGCTCTTCGGTCCAAGGTAGAACATTTAAAAAGGGCGTGTAGAGATGCCCTGCATGCCCTGAAGAAGGCCTCATGCCGCTACGCGTGGGCATTTTAAAGTTGTCCATTTAGGACATGTCATTTTTTCATTAAAGACATTTTAATTAAGGAGTGCCTCGGCTATCAGAGATTTCTTTTCTCTACACGCCCTTTATAAAATGATTGTTGTTTAGTAGTTTTCAGGAAGTTGTGAAAGTGCACTAAAACACTTTCTTATTTTTATTTCATGAGTTTGTATTTATTGTTTTTATATTATTTATTTAAATGTGTAAATATAATGCATTTTTACATGTATTTAAATTATTACAAATGATCTTTTACAATTTTATTTATCAGTTATATTTGACGTTTCGAGAATTTCACCTTTTATTGAAAATGTTTCTTAAGTACAAAAAAAGTTTCAAAGTCAGTAATAGTGCTAAACAATCATGATCTCCATACTGACCTTGATTTATGATTTTTTTAATAATTGAGCAGCCCTAGTTTAAACACGAGCACACGTGGTGTTTACAGCCTCTCAATCTACATTTATTTCAATTCCATTTATTTCAAAAAGTCTTGAAAAAGCAGTGGCAGCACAGGTTCACGCTCATCTTAGTAATAATAACTTGTATGAGTGTTTTCACTCGGGTTTCGTCCTAAGCATAGCTTTGAAACTGCACTAGTGAGAGTAACGAATGACCTGGTGATGGCTGCTGATGGCGGGTTGTTATCTATTCTTGTTCTACTTGACTTGAGTGCAGCTTTTGTCACATTTTCACACAGTATTCTCTTGCATCGACTACCTGGCATTGGTATCACTGGTATTCCTTATGCCTGGTTCACTTCATACCTTTCAAACCGCACACAGTTTTTACAACTAAAGAAGTTTCATTCCCAACCTTCTCCTGTTAGCTGTGGTGTCCCCCAAGGCTCTGTCCTAGGCCCCCTATTGTTCCTAATTTAACTTCTCCCACTCGGCAATATCTTTTCAAAATTCGGTATTAAATTTCACTGTTACGCCGATGATACTCAGCTTTACATTTCTACAAAGCCTGATTCCATTCTCCCTCCCGCCTGTCTTACCAACTGCCTTCATGAAATAAATGTTTGGTTTTCTGCCAATTTCCTCAAACTTAATGCCAGTAAGACTGAAGTACTCCTCATTGGTACTAATTATACTCTCTCTAAGTCATGCAGTTTTTCATTATCCATTGATGGTTCTCCCATTTCCATTATTTGCTGTTATTTTCTGTTTTAATATTGTTACTGTTGTTACTTGTTGTACGGTGACCTTGAGTGGTTTGAAAGGCACCTTAAATAAAATGCATTATTATTATTATTATTATTTACTATCGTGGGAATAATGATAAAACTGTTAGATGAAACCGTTTTTGACTCTATCTAGGTTTATTTGTGTGAAATTGTTAAAGTTCACATTAATTTATGCAGTGTACAGTGTCTGCCATTAACCAGAGATGAATATTAACATGTATCATGTCCTGAGACAGATACTGTAAGGCTCTTGAGAGTAGGGCTGCACGATATTGCGATATTTTATTTTTCTGCGATATATATTGCGATATGAAATAGGGCTGGGCGATATACAAAAAAAAAATGGTATCTCGATATTGTCAATTTTTTTACGATATTCGATATATATCTCGATATGTTTGCATTTGCATTTAAATAATAAAAAATAAAACGTGATTTTCTTTTGCCCATTAAAAAAAAACAAAAAAAAAAACATTTAGATTAAACAGCTAATTTAAGCAGTTAAAAATCTAGACCAAAAGATCACTTACTGCTTTTTATTAAATGAATACATGTAGGCCTATATGTAACTGAAGCAGTGCAAATTAAGTAACAGTTACAGAAAGTGCATTCTGTCAACTTTTTAGTGCATGCAATTCACAATTTAAACTATGCAACTGGGATAAGTATTTTATTTTAATTATTGTAACAAGTTTTTAAGCTAAGAACACAAGTCTGTCAACTGTCTGTGGTTTTAAGAGAAGCTCTGTGGAATGAAACTATGTTCCTACTTACACTAAAAACCCTCTTAGATGGGGAGCTAGTTGCTGAAGCACATAGCTATTTCTTATATATAAATATATATTAATGAATACCAAAGACTTTTGCATTCTCTCGGTCTATATTATGGAAACTGGTAAACATATCAGTGAAATTCCCCAATAGTAATTCCAAATAGCCATAGCCTATGTTTCTCTATTCAAACATCAGCGGTCGAGTAAGTGCATTTATTTTGCGATCACAAACGCAAACAATACAGTTGAGATCTCACGACAGAACACAGACCGGCTGAACGACGCTTTAATTAGATCGCTCAATTCCAGCTTGTTAGTGTTTTCAGATTATCGTCGGCGGCTCTTCCGCAATGAGGAGTGAGCACGTGCGCATGGTTGCCAGATTGCTTAAAATAAGCAAACACTGGGCAGAAAATGTATCCTTGTAACAGTGGAGCTCTGATTCGGAGATTTAAACTCTTGTTATCTGGCAACCGCTATCATCACAGCTCTCGTAGTAGAGGGGCGTAGAGCAGTCAGCAGTTACAGGTTCCTTTTTTGGACATTCGGCGCGTTCTTTTGGGAAAGTATGCTTGAATTTGTAATATTCGATATTCCCGATATATTCAAATTGTACATCGTCGTCAAAATTATTCCGATATTATCGCTAATATTCGATATATTGCCCAGCCCTAATATGAAATCTAATCTAATTTTTTCTTACAAACAAAAATGGGGTGAGCACACTTACATTCTCATGATTAAATGATTTAAACACCGACACCATCGTGTCAATTGATTAATATGTGCGAGGGAGAGAGAGCAAGACAGGGCTCGTGTTGTTTGATGACGGTGAGTGTGCGGCCTTCTTCTCGCGCTCTCGCGCTCTCTCACTCACGCTCTCTCTCTCTCTCTCTCTCTCTCTCTCGCACATAGAGAGCGTGTCCGGTTATAGTAGGAACATTACTGTCTGTAATCTGAATAATCACCCTCACTTGTCCATGTCTGTCATTACTGACCGCTGAGAAATCTAAGCGTTTCAGTGCGATAAGACACGTGTCAAACATTCACAACCTTAGTTTAAACCCTATAAGTCTCTTGTCGTATTCGTCTCTTCTCTGGACAGCTTTTGAGTTACAGCTGTATTCAATTTCTCTTATAATTGTCATTCAATTTGTCTGGGTTAATACCGTTAGATAAAACTACACTAAAACATTTTTTTTTTCAAATGAAATAAAGCTAAAATAAAATATAAATATTAGATGATAATCAAGCTACAAAATTTACTAACTGGAAATAAAAAAATAAATTAAACTGACACATAAATAAATATTAATTGAGCTTAAATAAAAAAAGAAACATGACCAAAATGCATTAAAAAATTTCTAAACATTACACAATGAAAATATACAAATAAACACTAGTTCATTATATTAATATAAACCGTAGTAATATAGCCTAGTATAAATAATATTAAAATAACACTGGTCTGTAGAGATGTGCAGAAGTACATTTTCAGGATTGACTTTATTGATTTATTATCGGATCAATAAGGTTGAGTTAAGGAAGCCCTGTATGGTTTTCTGGTTTAGGTTTGTTTGTTAGGTTTAAGAAATGATTGATCATCTTTCTTCGTCATATGGATGCTAAATGCAACCCTTTTAATATTCAGCCCAAAATACATTTTAATTTGAGAACTTTTTCTTTTTTTTAAGCGCTTTTGCATTGTGACATTTATTTTCATGATAATTGAGCACATACCCTTCAGTTCTTATTTCTGTTATGTGAATAAAATATATTAACATTTTAGAGCATTTTTTTATAACAGGAGCATATGATTTATTATTTAAAAAATTAGATTATTGCCATTTATTTATTATTTTTAAATTACTGTATTATAGTAATTACAATATAGTAAACAATTACATACAATTAGTAAAATCCCACAATTAAAACATCCTAAGCTTGGGGGAAATTTTGCTTAATTGTTAAGCAATCGACACACACACACACACACACACACACACACACACATATATATATATATATATATATATACTGTATATTATAGTAATGCAAATCTCATTTTAACATTTTTGTGGGATCCGCTGAAATAACTACAACCTGAATTTGCACAAATTTATCTTCACTACTATAATCATCACAAACAAACAGATGACATATATGATAATAAGAGCATGAAATGTAATTTGTAAATTAATTCAGAAAAATTCTAGCTAAATAAAAAAATCTAGAGAAACTCGTCGGCCTCACTAGTTGGTTTGACTAGTTGAGCATCCCTGCAGACGTCTGCCTCATCATTTCCCCTTTGCTTTTTCCCTCAGCAGTCATGTGTGCTTTGCTGACTCAAGTTCCTCTGCGTGTTTGGCTCTTCTGATCTGTCCTCGGGTTTATTGTGCTTCTAAAACTAGACACAGTCAAGTCTTTCTTCACACTATTGTGTGTGACTTATCTTCACACTACCTCACACCCACAAAGCGGAAGGAGATATAAACGCTGCGTCCGAAATCGCATACTGAAAGGAGTCAGCAGTGTTTTGATTTGAGGACGCGTGCAAACGTAAAGAAAACGTCGTGGTGTGTGTCCACTGCAAGATAGAGCTGGCATACCTTAACTAGGGCCCTATGATTTCCGCGATGCAGAAAACATGGAGGGAATCACGGAATCCAGTCATAAAAACAGAATTTACAGTTTAACGCGGAATGGCACGAAAATTTGCCAAATTATGAATGAATTAATTAAAAATAGGTCATTGCACTTACATCAAATCACGATATGGACTAATATCTGTAAATATTAAGCCGGAACAGTCTGTTTAAATATGAATCCTGCATGTTCTGCGTGTCTGTGTTAATGAATGGAGCAGAAGCACGTCTTCGTTTATTTACACACACTGAAGCGCACGTGACGCTCCGGTGATTTCACCGTCTGCTGTCACTAAATAAGACGTGAACACATGAACAACATCTCCAGAACTGCTCTGACAGTCACTTCATGAGCACTTGACCGTTTGATTTGAGTAAAACTAGCCTCACATCACATACACAGAACTGTAAAGGTACGTCAACCCGTCAAAATAAAAGTCCGGTTTAGTTTAAAGAAAAGTATTTTCCAGAGATGTATTACTATAGTTCAGCAGAATGTACATAGCCTACTACTACTACAAAAAAACTAAATTTTTTTAGGTTTAATCACACATTTCTTCAGTGTTTTATTTTTAATAGTGAATCCCCTTTGTTTACCAAAAAGTTAGTTTTCAATAATTAAAAGATAAATTAAATTAATGTTTTATGTGTTTAATGTTTAATGTGCATCTCAGAAAATGCTTTATTTAAACCCTAACTGAATGGCACTTAAACGCACTTAATTCATCTGTCAACTTTCTTGTCATTGTTCACAGTACAAGTACAGACAGAGAAACAATGGGTCATAATTAAATGTTTATTTTTGATGTAAGCATTGCATTCTATGCATTTAAAAAATAATTTTTTTTTTTTTTCTAAAATAGGAAACTTAGTTGTTCATTTTAAGACACCCAGGAGTCTTATTTTCTCTTGCATAATTAATATTGCTCTTTAATTAAGCAAAAACTCATTTTATCCGATTACTCGATTAATCGATGGAATTTTTTGTAGAATACTCGATTACTAAAATATTCGATAGCTACAGCCCTACACTGGTTAATTTTGAGATTTTGCTTCCATTACTTATCTTTTTTTTTTTTTTTATAAATGGAATTCAAATACCCCCCCCCCCCCATTTATTACGCTAAATACACACGCCTTTAGATTTCAGTTATAATACATAGTTAAAGAGTTTTTTCTCCACTTCAGAAGCACTCACATGCTATTTTATTCCTCTCTATATTCTGAAGGTTTTTACTTAGGGGTTTGTTTATGTATCATTCGCCTGCTTTTATTCGTGTACTTTATCTATTTGCGTCTGTAGATTTCGATTACAGTACATAACTGTAAAGGTCGCAAGTCTTTTCTCCACTTCAGCAGAATGTACATGCAACAAAACTTAAAAGTTTTATTCTTGTCTATATTCTGAAGGTTTTTCCTGAGGGGTTTGTTTGTTTATTTATCATTGACATTGATTTATATAACATTTCATTCCTAAAAACATGGCAAATACACATTTTTTTAACGAAATGAAACAAAAATTTGAACCAGGCTTTATCCAGTTTTGTTCTGGAAATGCAAATTAGTGCATCTTTGATGTTAATTTTTAAAGGGGTCATAACCTGGGAAATCAAATTTCCTTTGATCTTTTGACATATAACAGGTCAATGTACTATAAAAACTTCCTGAAAGTTTCAAAACTCAGAACTTTCTCATTACAATACAATACAGTTTTAATTATCAATTGTGTTATTTCCACCTGCTTTGAGATGGAGCAGCGTTCACTACACAGAGACGTAGTTCAATGCGAAGCTATGCAAACAGCGTTCATAATCGCAGAACGATTTCTTCACTTTCATTATCGCTTGATTAAATCGTCAGCGTGATTATAAACGTGATTTTGCGTAGCTTGTCCGTGAACTACGGATCTATGTAGTGAATGCTACTCCATCTGAAAGCACGTGATGGTATTTACTACTAATCACAGAACCAGCTTTACTCAAGACAATGCGCAAGACAATCACATTCGTAAAAATGTTTAAAAGTATTTTTTTAAAAGCAGTGAAAATATAAGACTTTCTCTACAACATCATTGTATTTTTTTTTGTCAAAAACTATCAAATGAAATGGTGAAATGCTCTTAACAGCTTCCAATTTCAGTTAGACATGGCCTTTAAAGGCTGCTGTCTATGTAGAGTGCACTAGGTTTGAAACACAGATCCATCCCATCTAGCCTAGAATCAGCAGACACTTGGAGACCAATTTAATTTCTAAAACCTTTCATGTTATTTATCTCCACGACCTGAATCTCAGTTAGTTCTGTCCTTGTCTGCTCCGTAATGTGTGTGATCCTGATCCGTTTGTCCTGCTAATGAAATTTCATGACTGAATAGCAAGACTGTGCCAGAGCGTGTTGAATGCCCTTTGTTGTGGAAATACACTCCTTTTTCTGAAGGGCTCAAGCAAGTGATGAGTGGAGCAAGGTCAAGCTTGAGTCATGCTCCGCCCCCTTTCAAGCCACGCCCACTTCACACTATAAAGTTACCTGCCTTTTAAAGCAGCATCCTAACTCCAATGTAACCTCATAAGTGAGTGATTTGGAAGACATCTCTGTTTGTGTGTTATAGAAATATAAACGCAGCCTTGGTGACAATACAGGCGTCATTCTACAATATTCATTGTTTTGCCATTGTTCAGTGACCGGTGAATGACACACAGTAGGTTTTGCTTGGAATTTTTTTCTTGTTAAACACTAGCGAGATCTGAATGTCGGTGTGGTTTATAATAAGTAATCATTGCTGTTAAAAGAACCCCAAATTCTTATTTTGCTATGATTCTACGAACAGATCAAGAAATCTGTTTTAAATTAGAAATGAACATAATATATTGGGCATTATAATTGTAGTAAATATAAGTGATTTATAATTGCTGCATTGAAAGTTTTACTATTAAGTATATTTTACTGAACTGTCTTGATATTAGATATTACGTATTAGACAATCCTATAATTAGACAACAATTCTATTCAGAAATTTCATTTATAGATGTTTTTATAAAGGTTTCACCTGGATTTTTTTTTTTTATCAAATATTAAACTAAAGGATTTCATATAGTTGACTTTATGATGTTGTAAGTATATATTATTATAATTTTCTCTCTCTCTCTCTCAAATATAGCTTTTAATAATATGGCATTAAAATAATAACAAACTAAAACTATTAAATAAAAGTATAGCTAATTTTTTTTAAGTATGTTTTATTTTCATATTATTTTATTGTATAGATTGCAGTATTTTATGATTGAAGATGAAAACAGTAATAAACTGTGTGTGTGTGTATATATAAGTAATAATAAACTAAAAAAAGTGTACAAATCGCTTCCAAAATAAGTTTGTGTGCTGTATATTTATTATGTATATAGAAATACATAAACATACATTTATATTTAAAAAATAAATAAATAAAAAATGTGTGTATAAACAAAACCTGTATATATACATGCATGTGTGTGCATTTATAGATTCATAATAAATATACACAGTACACACATACAAACAAAAACTTTTATTTTGGAACCGATTTATACATTTATCATCACTTATTATATATATGGGTTATATATATATATGGTCAGAAATGATACTCACTGGTTTTTGGACCCCCCAATATAGTAAAACTGCACATTTTAGAGTGGACTTTTATTGTGGCCAGCCTAAGCCACACCTGTGCAATAATCATGCTGTCTAATCATCATCTTGATATGCCACACCTGTGAGGTGGATGGATTATCTCGGCAAAGGAGAAGTGCTCACTAACAGCGCTTTAGACAGATTTGTGTGCAATATTTGAGAGAAATAGGCCTTTTGTGTACATAGAAAAAGTTTTAGATCTTTGAGTTCAGCTCATTTAAAAATGGGGGCAAAAACAACTGTTGCATATATAATTTTGTTATATAATGTTATATTGTAAAAAAAAATATAACATTAGACAAATATAAACCAGACTTTTTTTTTATAGTATGTTGTTCCATAAATATAGCTTTAATGCTGAATGGTTCTAAAAGAAAAATGGCTGCATAATTTTTTTTTTTATCTTCCTATAATATTTTTATGCCACTACTTGTACCTCTGAAGAGTATTCATGTATATTTGATGCACTTGCTGTGGTAGTGAACTCTCTGCAGTGCTCTTGTTGTTGGTGTTGTTCTTCAGTGGATTAACCCTTGTGTGTGTGTGTGTGTGTGTGTGTGTGTGTGCAGGTTTGACGGCCAGTGCGATGGCGGCTCTGATTCTCATGACCACCTCCATCGCGTCAGTGATGGGCTCCCTCTACCTGTGCTACATCCTCTACTTCGTCCTTAAGGACTTCTGCGTCATCTGCATCACCACATACGCACTGAACTTCATCCTGTTTGTGCTCAACTACAAGCGACTGGTTTACTTGAACGAGGCCTGGAAGCAGCAGCTCCAAGCCAAGCAGGACTAGACACACAAAAACACAGCAATGACACAAGTATAGAAGGATAACCAATCATCCAACACGTGGGGAAAATGGGACTTCTGGAAAAATCTGTGACTTGTCACCAGGAGACCTTGCTTCCAAACAAATGTTCATTCTGTTGTGTGTGTGTGTGTGTGTGTGTGTGTGTGTTAAACAAGGAAAGAAAATGTGTATCTTTAGGGGCCACAGATCACAGGTTCATTGCATTGCAAGGAAAGATTGGAAACCAGAAACACACATCTTTATCCGCTTTGATTTCTCCTTGGTTTTCTTTGTTCCCTGAGATGAAAATGAGATTTGCGTTTTGATCGAGAGAGAGAGAGCGGTCGGAAAGCACTTACGAAACAAACAGAAGAGGGTGTCCTTTCCCTGAGGAATAAAAAAATGTAGGAAACAATGTGAGAAATTCTGTTTACTTGAATCCACTGGGAAAGTGGTTGCTCTTTGGACTGTATTTAAGGGTTATAAAGGGTAAACACAAATGATCATGAGGCTAATGTAACGCTCGCAGACATGATTCCACAGAAGTGACGGCTTGCTATCATTGAAACGACAAATAAAGTGTAATTTGTTTGTTTACAGATTTTATTTTATTTTTTGGAAGAGGACCATAAAACACGGACGAATGTGTGTAGATCAGATTTGTCTGACTACTTTTTTTATTCGTTTGTTGTGCAGTTCTGTAAATAGCTGCCGCAAAGCAATATTCCAGTCCAGATTAGTTTGTGTTTTACTGTTGAAACATTAAAAGTTGCCTAATCTATGGCATGTCCGTCACTTCCAGCGAGTGCTTTCAACGGGGATTTGTGTGAGTGTTTTAGCATTTTACTCATCTTAAGGGGGTCTTGATCCAGAATAAATACTGCATTTGTTGTGTTGGAATTGAGATGAAGTTGTCAAGTCAGCAGACTTAAGAATTATTTATTTCCCTGCCAGCGATTGTAACACCTGATTTTAAAGAATTACTTTGGGGGGAAAAAATGAACATTTGCTGAAATCCTACTCGCCCTCAGTCTATCCAAGATGTAGATGAGTTTGTTTCTTCATCAGGTTTGGAGAAATGTAGCACTGCATCAATGTCTCATCAATGGATGCTCTGCAGTGAATGGGTGCCGTCAGAATGAGAGCTGATAAAAACATCACAATAATCCACAGCACTCCAGTCCATCAGTTAACATCTGGAGAAGACAAAAGCTGCGTGTTTGTAAGAAACATATCCATCATTATGACGTTTTAACTTTAAAATGACGCTTCTGGACGAAATTTGTAATAATAATAACCCGTCCTCTTGTGGAAAAAATCTCCTGTTGCCTCTCACATCATCACAGATTTGTTTAGAGCTGTTTAAACTGTGATTGATCTGTGCAGATTTCTCTCCTGATTCACACCAGAACAGTTTTTCACTGGAGGAAGCGTTATTATAGTAGATAATGCTGGATTTGTTTCAGGTTTTGTCTTCTCCAGATGTTAACTGATGGAGTGTTGTGGATTATTGTGATGTTTTTATCAGCTGTCTGGACTCTCATTCTGACGGCACCCATTCACTGCAGAGCATCCATTGATGAGACACTGATGCAGTGCTACATTTCTCCATGAGCAAACAAACTTCATCAGAAATGTATGTTGGTGGTAATTCCAGCAATTTCAGATTTAAAAAAAAAAAACAGTTTCAGTGTGATGACAGACAACATCAAATTTAGACTACTTTTTTATTGTTGGTTTCAAACGTACACTAAGGTTCCTTATTGAAGTAAACCGAGATTTCACCCTCTCCCAGGTTTCCACTCTTTGTGCTTGAGTTTTTAGGTTTATATTGTCTAGTCCAGTGGTTCATGGTGGAATCAATATCCAGTGATGTCCACTTCACAGGGTCCTCCACAGTCGAATAGAACAAACATCTGAAGTCATAAGAGATGCATACAAAATGTGCAGAGCGCTGGCATGTGAGGAATGCAACTGAGCACTACAGAGCCAGCCCATCACACTTAAAGCTACCGTTTCTTATCTTGTGTTTAATGGCTGATTTTCACACGAGTGGTACAAGAAACATCCCATGAGCTGCATCTACTGTACTACTGTTATGTAATTTACGATACGTCGGTTACCCAGAAACCCCTTGACCTTTCCGTGAAATTACAAGTACCCACAATTCTTGATCCCCTTCACTTCTACCTCTCAGTATTTGTCTCTAGCTGTTTTAATGCCAACGGATGCAACAGAAGAGTCATAACCTGCCAGTTTTATTCCCTCTTAAAGTTTTATTTGGCGTCAGAGTTTTCCGTGTGTGTAATTGAATCCGCAATATCGCTGATGCACTTAAAAATAAAAGGTTTTGTTGGCATTGATGGTTCCTTAAAGAACTTTTAACATCAATGGAATCTCTCCATTCCACAAAAGGCTCTTTATAATGAAAATGAAATACTATAACTGAGTAAGAAAAATAATTGAAAGGTTCTTTGGGGAACCAAAAATGGCTTTTCTATGGCGCCCCCTTTTGAAACCTTTACTTTTAAGAGTTTATTGTATTATGTCGTAGACTTTGAAAGTCATTATTTTGGCAGTTCACGGTGTAAAAACTTGACCAACTATCTAACCCAGTATTGCACACGTCAAACAACTCGTTAAACTCGTTTTCTGCCAATGTTGAGCTCATTTCAGTCTTCAATGGGAGATACTGGAACATTGAAATGTGATTAATTGAACTGAATTGGAGTTGTGAACTTGAAACGATGTGAATGAAAACGAGCTTATGAGTGATTGATCTTCAGACCGCTGGTTGATTGTTCAGTTGACAAAACACTGAAAATATAATTTACTGGAAAACATCAGATATGAAGTCTTGTTTTCACTCACAATAATAAAAAGATGGTTTCTACCCAAACTCAACTCTATTGGCTTGGGGATGTTGAGTTGTTCCTTGACCGCCTGCTTTAATTTATTGACCTTGGTTTAGTTGATGATGCTTTTGTGAAGCACAACTTGTGGTTGCCGTCTTTGTCTGTCTTGGCGTAATGTGTTTTCAGCCAAACTTGCGAACAAATCGAATGGTGGTTGAAATTTCGCAGCTCAATTCTACAGCAGAGTTGATGTGATTTATACATTAGCCGCGTGTTCTGGTGGTTTTATATATTTCACACAGACAAATTTTGATGCCAGAACATAATTTTTCCAATTCAAGTCAACATGAAGGGGTTTGCAACCCTTTTTACTTGAGAATGTGATGTGTTTCGGAGTGAAAATGGATATTTATTGTGAATTGGATTGTGAAAAGGATCTGATTGTGTAAATATGTTTTTTATTGACCAATAACCTGAGCCGCATGGACTTAAAAGTCGTTTTATGTGCGTTTCGAGTTATTGTGCATTGGCGAAAGAGTATGAACATTGTAATAATGTGAATTGTTAAGAGTAGCCAAAAAATGATTTCAGTATTCAGTATTTTTGGTTTTCGGTGCAAATATCATTTGCTTGAGAAGCAACGTAAAATCGAAGAGTTTTTGCTTCATATAAGAAAAAAAAAATGCCAATGGGGTCAGATTTTTTTTTTACGTTTATTTTTCTGATACCATTGGCAGATATTTTTCTTGTTTTAAGTAAAAAAAGACTTATTTTGCTTCTAAAGTAAATTTATCTTAATTAAAAAATGTTTTGTACTGAAAAAAAAAGTCAAAATACTTGGTAAGAAAACCATTTTTGCTGTGCATTCAGAAAGTAAATAGTCAGTTTTGACTTTGTTGACTTTAAACAGTATGACCTCTAAGGCTTTTAAGAAAAAACAACCCAATGTTTTATTGCATATTAAATTTACATCTAATTCAAATGACAAGATCCCCCCAAAATGAGGTAAAAGGGTTGCCTTCACAACGTTAAACTAATTAAAAGTGCCTTCTGTATGTCCACTGGGCTTTTAAGTTTAGCATGATTCACAACAAGTCTGTCTGCTTGCCTCTTTTTGGGTAAATTGAGACCGAGATTGATGACCACTGAAATATTTGCGGTGTTTTTATCTCATAACTCACCTTTACAAAAGCAAAAACTGTAACCCTAAATCATTTGGTTGTTCCTTGTATCTCATGTATGTATTATTTTAGACTCATATTTTCTTCAGTCGTACAATGTGAGTTTCAGATAGTGAATAAATAGCTTTTTGTTGTTCTTTTTATTTCCTGATGTAATTGTCGGGGCGCATTGATGACGACGAGCCCCTGTTAACGTTCTAGATATTTTAGGAGACGTGAGAAACGGATGGATTTTTATTTCCAATCGTACCTTTTTTTAGGGTACTTTGTTTGTGGAGAGTAAACTTTGTTTCGGTTTGCTTCTGTATTTGCCAAATATGAGTAAAGAAATGCTGTATTTTCTTACATGGGTGCCGTGTTTCGGAGGAATTTTGTGTCTGGGAATCAGCTGGAGGTGACACTGCAGTGACCATGAACACGTGTCATTGTTTTGTGGATATGATCTGCCATTAAAACATTCCCCCTGACCTCTCGGAGCCCTTTTGTCCTTTAACCTTTGACCTCATGAGAGAAACGATGGACTGAATTGTTTAGAATAGTATACTACAGTATTATTCTTCACACAGCACTATTTATGAAGTATGCAGTGCATAGGGTGTGTGAATTATCTTGAATGCATCACAAATGTGCAATATGCACCTAGAGTTCACTGCATGACATACTTTATCCCACAATGCAATGCATTCCACAGTGCCAGTGTGATTTTTAAGACCAAAAAAAATAGTTCTCTATTACAAAATAAATGTAAAAAAGTTTAGTTTTTCAGCATTTTTGTCTTGTTTTCTAGCACAAATGTCTAAAATAATTCATAAAATGATCTAAGAAGCTTTGCTTCCTGAGAAATTAAAAGTATTTCTATTTTTTCTCGTTTACAATTTTTAGTTTTTTGTTGTTTTAGTTAATCCAGGTAAGAAAAGGATATCATTTTTTATTTCAAGTAAATGTATCTTGATTTCAGAATGTTTGTACTAGAAAACAAGACAAAAATACTGAAGAAAACAATCACTTTTTTTTTTTTTTTATGTAGACACCATGTGTTTTTTATTTACAGATGTGATATATTTATTCAGAAACGGGTCTCATCATAGATGTATAACTTCTAATATCTAGGAAGTCTATGAACAGAGATTTGCTCAGATTCTTCATATTCTACAAAGGTTCATCTTGTGGAGGTTGACGGTCTTTATTGGCTTTATCATGACAGGAAACTGCATCATAAGTGATTCACTAGTCAACACATGCTTGTGAAGTATTTATACATTTATCAAGACTTCATCCGTCTGTTAATGAAACATCCTTTTTCTAAAAGTAGCATGCAGTAAAACTTTCCATGGTAATAATTCACAGCAATGATGCATGCTGTATTAACTGTTGGAGAGTTTCTGGAAATACTGAAAAAAAAAAAAAAAAAAGACTTCTCTCCTGATTCAGACCAGACCATTTTTCACTGGAGGAAGTGTTATTATGGATTATGGACTCGTATTTTTGCCTGAAATTTAACTTATGGACTGGAGTGCTGTGGATTACTTGTGATGTTTTTATCAGCTGTTTGGACTCTCATTCTGACGGCACCCATTCACTGCAGAGCATCCATTGATAAGACACTGATGCAGTGCTACATTTCTCCGAATCTGATGAAGAAACACACTCAATCCTAATCTCGGATAGACTGAGGGTGAGTACGTTTTCAGCACATTTTCATTTTTAGTTTGAAATGTCCCTTTAACATCCTGTGTGTGTGTGTTTCAGACAAAAGATCTGATGACAATAACATGAACATTTATGAATCTCAGGGATGATCTTGTTGGAATGCCATTTATTTTGATGACATCGCTCGGGAATGTCCACGAACAAAGGATTCATTCATTGTTTATGAAGTAATTAAAGTAAAGTACACTCTCATAAAAATCATCAGCTGGTCACTTACACACATGCCTCAAAATGAGAAATATTTTGGTCATGAAAGACTGGAGCCAATTAATATAAGTTGATTAAAATTCATAATAAAATAGACAGTTTACTTAACTACTGCCAGTGGGAAGAAAACACATCCTGGTCACATTTTACCTCAAAAAAAAAAAAAGAGAAAAAAAACCTGAAAAAATATTTATTTTTTTATATTTATTTATTTAGACTTTTTTTTATGACAATTACATTTACATTATTATTATTTTTTTTTTTGCAATTTTCATTCTCAATTGATTCTTATTGTGGCCCATTTAAGAGAAAACATTCCTGTTCCAGTTTAATAGTGTTGCTGCATTTCAGGACTTTTAAAAGAAAAAAATGTAATAAACAATTGAGTGTCTTTGCAAAGAACACACAGCATTTGGATTGATCACACAACACAGTGTTAAGAACAGACCTGTGTGTTTCCCCACAGCTGTGATTCTCAGTGTGGCACACATAAGGCACTTCCTCTTGATAAACCGTCTGTTTTGACCTGGTTTCCCCTCATGGAGAGCGGGCTGAGGAGGGCAGCGCACACGTCTCATTGGCGATCCTCCAGTATCGCTCTCGCAGCAGAAACGCTCCGGCTTTGGGCTGACGCTGCCGAGTCAAGATTCCCTTCTTATTCCCAACCACTCGAGTGATGGCTGGAGACGGAGAGAGACATTAACACATGCTCTCCTTAAAGAAGCAGATGTACATTTACTAAAACATCCTCACCCTCAGATCTTCTGAGAGTTTGTTTCTTCATCAGATTTGGAGAAATGCATCAATGGATGCTCTGCAGTGAATGGGTGCCGTCAGAATGAGAGTCTAAACAGCTGATAAAAACATCACAATAATCCACAGCCACTCCAGTCCACGTGTTTTTATCAGCCGTTTGGACTCTCATTCTGACGGCACCCATTCACTTCAGAGCATCCATTGATGCATTTCTCCAAATCTGATGAAGAAACAAACTCTCAGAAGATCTGAGGCTGAGGATGTTTCATCAAATGTACATTTTTGCATGAACTGCTCCTTTAAATTTCAAAACTAGTTGAGTTTCATCTATTAATCAGAGAAGAAAATGTACAAATAAAGCATGCGGTTTCCATTCAGGTAACTAAAGATCCATCAAACACGGTTTGTGATTCTCTTCTCTAAAGCGTGTGCACAAGTGAACAGTGTGTTCCTACTTTGAGCCGTCATGAAGTCGGCGAAGTTCCAGATCAGCTCTCCGATCAGGAACTCCTTCCTCTTCTGGTCGAACACGTTGTGGTAGTTCTGCAGGACCGTCGTTTGATACTCTTCTGTGAACATCGTGGGTGGATCCTGCAGGACCACGAACACGTGAGGTTCACTTCTTCCCACAAACATACTATAATGTGTAAATGCTGATGAGGGTGTGGACTCACGCTGTGTAAGCCGGGCACGGCGTCCGCTCCGTACTCGCTCTGGATGATGGGCTTCTGGTATTTTCCGTACCAGTCATCAAACTGAGTGTTGAGCTGAAGACTGATGATCTCTGTGTGACCCGGGTCATGATACCACGACAGATAGCTGTTCACACAGATGACGTCCACATACGGAGCCTGAGCAGCACAACACACAAACACCATTCATCCAGTCCATTCAGCTAAACTACATCACTCTTCCCACATGCACAGAGCGGAGATATTTCACAGATATGATTTCCACTTAGAAGTCTTAAAGGTACAGTAGCAAAAGAGTGGAAAATGATCCTGAAAATCTCAAGTGTTTAACAATATTAAATTTCACAAATGAATATAAATGGCAATGAACATTCAATTAAACGATTAAATAATTTAATACATTTGGAATTTGGTTGAAAGCAAGTAACAAGTGTGTGTGCATGTGTGCGCATGCGTGCGCGTGTGTGTGCGCGTGTGTCCGTGTGCGCGCGTATGTGTGTGCGCGTGCGCCCGTGTGTGTGTGTGCGCGTGTGTGTGTGTGCGCGTGCGCCTGTGCGTGCGTGTGTGTGCGCGTGCGTGTGTGTAAAATAAATATGACGAAATATCTGATTTGTTTCTTTAGCGAAAAAAAACCTACTATCTATATATATTATACCCATTTATTATTACTATCACATTATATACATTATAACTATCAATTCAATATAGCTCTAAATATACACTGAAAAAAAAATTATATATATACAGTATATATATATATATATATATATATATATATATATATAAATATA